>NW_010403243.1:10713-36702 GCF_000710305.1 Buceros rhinoceros silvestris
CGCCCCCAAGAAAATCCATCGTGACAAGTTTCGCATGTGCAGGCACACCGGGAGGGAGCAAGAGCCCCCAAAGGCCATTCTGTGGCTGTGACGCAAGAGGAGCCAGGCTCCAGGTGGGGAGAGAGTCCAAACCTGGTTACAACTGCTCCACATACTCACCCAAGCGCTCTCAAACAGTGACACAGCCCATATTTTCCCACAAACAAGTGAATGCAAGAAAAAAAATACTTTGTGACAAGTAGCATTTCAGAGACAATGTTTTTAAAGAGGAAGCTGTTGACAGAGCTTGAAAAATAGCCACTTTATAGCCCAGGAGCAGCTCAGTGTTTTCCATCAGACTAACTGGAAGTAAAGGTTTATTACTAAAAATGGACACTATCCATAAATAGGAAGACAGAAGACTCCCAGCAGTTTCAAACAAGAATAAAACAGAAAACTATCTGAAGGCCTAAATATTACTCATCTCTCCTCTGCTAAACAAAGGCATGGGTTCAACTATTTGAGCTGGCTTATAAAGTTCAGAGTCCTTCCAAGTTTACTGTAAAAATGCAGTGTATAATCCACACAGCGGCGTGAGGGAGACCAGTTCACCCAGGCAGATCCTCTGGCATCCTCCAACACCACTATAGCTCAAGTAGCAGTAAAACATTCAGGCTGGTCTAGCATCGTCCCCACTTCCAGCAGACTGATCCATCGTCAGACAGACAGATCACCCACGAAGCCGGACTCGCGAGGGGTGGGGGTGAGGTTCAAGAGCAGAGTTATCAGTGGCTACAGAAGGATGTACCACATCCCATATTCCATTATCCTCCCCAGGAAAAAACTCTTGTACTGGCAGAGAGTTTACTCTACGATATTTAATTTTAGATGCCTGTGTGTTAGCGTACCTGCTCCAAGCCTGAACTGCACACCTCACTCCTCAAACACTTACTTTTTAGCAGGACAGGCACAAGGAAGAGCAATAAGCTGTATTTTCTTGTAGTGAAATAGAAAATCTTTCCAATCAAAACCCAGGAAGACACACAAAGTAACTCTGCACTTCCTAACCATTAAGAGGAGTAAAGCTGCCCCCAATACCAACAAACACCCTCCAGCAGAGCACATTTGACCCCCCACAGAAACAAACAGTGCTGTGCTCTTCAAGACCCAGCCAGACGCTCTGTAAGTGTTACAGAAACCTGGTTGAAGGCTACCGGTGTCTTACCAGACCACCACCAGCACCAAGATGCCTGCTTCCACCAGTTCCTAGTGCCAGGGCACCACCACCCGAGGATGCCAGCACAGGAGCAGTGGGGAGAGGAGGGGTGTCCTCTTTGTTGGTGACGGGCAGACCACCCTCAGGTCACCACACGCTTGAGAGGTGGGGGCGGAGAGCTGCCCCACAATGGGTGTGAGCATTACTGCAGACCACACCATGACACCGATGTTCCCACCCTTCATAAGCCGTCTGGCATGGGAACACTGGCTATGCCTCATGACTCACCAGTAAAGCTATTTTCCAAAATAAAAAGGAGAACAAACATGTAAAATTGTCATGTACTACTTGGCAAGAAAGCCGACTGCATTAAGCTCTGCTGACTCACGCCTTCGCTGCGAGCAGCCTGCACGTCTGTCTTCCCAGCATCGCCTTGCTGCAAGGACCCTGGCCAGCCCTCAGGATCCACCGCGACCAAGACTAAGGCAGATGGCCACTGATGACTCTAGAGCCAGCAGGCCACAGGCGAGGGACGAATACTGACCTCAAGGTCACGCTGACAAAAGTTGGACTTTCCCTGAACAACCCCAAAGCAGTCAGGAGCAAAGCACAAGAATACAAAATGCCAGTAAACCAGACAACCGGACAACTGGTGTCTGCTTCTTGCGAGCTGGTCTTGCTAGCAAAGAGGGGCATCCACATCGAAAAGCGTGGTGTTTTCTAGTCCTGTTGTACTGCGTGACCCAACTTCTATGGAAGAAAACTCAGTCTAAGAAAAAAAAAGCATCTTCCACTGTGCTATGAGATCAGATTCAGAGGCCTGAGACGCGTCTGTCTAGTCAGAAGAAAGTGGAGATGACTCCTGGGACCTGAATAGGGAATACAACTCTCCAAGAACCTGCAGCAATATTTAGGACCCAACTGGAAACACTGGGCCATATGGCATCCCAAAAGCTACAAACCTTCCCAGCCTGCCTGAGCACATGGCCTGCAATCCTGAGCCTTCCCCTGCATCTTGTCCAACACTGAACAATCATCAAATACAGTCCTCTTTAGACATGTTGCCCTCACCAAGGCAAGCATGGCTCTTCAGACCAAGGCACATCATAAAATATGATCCATACAAAGCATCAAAAGCCAAAGAGAAATCTTAGGGAAAGCTGCTGCAGAATGCCAGCTGAGGAGGAGAATGCCAGCAACGAGGCTGGAGGAGGAGCTGCAATAAACAGGGCCACGGAGAAGACAACAGCCACAAAGAGATGTCCTCCATCCCATGCCAGAGCAGCGTAAAAGTACACTTCCTTCACCAGTCTTTCTGCCTCAATAACAGGCACCAACTGCTGGGGCTTGCAGAAGGAAAGAGCCTAATCTCCTTTCAGATAGAGCTTGATTAACTTGTAGAAAGGACGACAGCAAAATAAAACTAAGCTTGTAAGGCGAGTCCTTAGGCATGCCCCATGTTTCAGAGACCTGAAGGAAGACTCTTGGTGCCATGCTCCTATGACACGCATCACAAAGCTCCAGCGCTTCTACCAGCAGCCTGCGAGACCAAGAATTTTTCTCCTCTTCTCTCCCTACGAAAAGAGCGGAAGCCAGGCCTTTTCAGCTCTTCCTGAAGAAAGAGAGGCTGAGCCATGCGCTTTTAACTATGGCTGGACGGCCTCAGCCACTCATTAACCCCAGACTGAGGCACTGGTTTTAAGAAGGCTGTTTAGAGGCCAGATTAGCAGGAAGTGCACAGGCCCTTCTGCTGTCTCCTAAAGCACAGAGCGCTTTCAGCACAGGATGAGGTTCTTCAAGTCCTTGCCAGTGACCTAGACTGAGGGCACAGACAATACCACTTTCTCCCACTGGCACACTACAGTGATAGCTTCTATTTTTTAGGGTGTTTTTAAGGCACGCCTTAGCACACAACAGTGCCTAGGGCACGTCTGTCACATTTAGCGACACATGGAGCAGGTGCTCTGCAACATTTTGTGAACATCTGCC
This sequence comes from Buceros rhinoceros silvestris, assembly GCF_000710305.1. NCBI lineage: Eukaryota > Metazoa > Chordata > Aves > Bucerotiformes > Bucerotidae > Buceros > Buceros rhinoceros. The sequence goes on from NW_010403243.1 coordinate 13,898, forward strand.
ACGCAGTTGTCTGCAAGTGAGGGTAACCAACGCTGGGGATCAAATGGCCTCTTCCAGTTGGTATTCTCGTTCCACCTGGAACGAGCTGGAAAAGCTGGCATGACTGTGGTAACATCAGGCTGGTGAGCAGGAGAGGACTGCAAGTAACTAAGGTGATTTTTAATTCCCTTGCTGCTCCCTTCTCTGGGCTTCCCCTTTTTCAACGGTGACATGCAATACATTGGCAGAAGGGCACAGGCTGCCAGCCCTTGTCACCACTATCAGTGTCACTGCAAAGAGGAGGCTGGAGGAAGGTCCAGCCCTAGTCTCTGGTCATCACCACTTTCCTCTCCAGTAGGCAGGGAGGGTGAGGAGGAGGGAGCTGAGCTGCTGAATTCTGCTGTACCTCGCCACAAATACAGTAAAGGGCACCTTCTTTCTCTGTTCCAAAGCACAGGCTTCAGTCCAAGCATGAGAGTTTCCATAGCAGCAAGACCTGATCGAATACGTACATGAACAAAAGGTTGCTTTATCAGTACCAGCCCAGAAAATTTTCTTCCAAGCTTGTGCCTAGGAGAGCTGGGTCATCCAGTATCAGCTTTGCATTTTATAGGAGAGATGAGAATATGACACACGCTTTCTAGAGAAGAGCTTAGGGATGAGCAATTCCCGTGAGGCCTCATTGCTCAGCTTTCTGAGAGATGATTTCTGGCTTCTCCTCAGCTCATTTACAAGGAGGAAAAAAGTCCCCACTGGATACAGGTTATTTTTAAACTACCCCAAAGCAGATGCTGCCATTCAGCACAGCTCTCAGATCCAACAGTCAGAGACAGTTAGAAAGGAACTTACTTTCAACAGTCACAAACCATAAGGAATCCACCTAACCCACCAAGAAAAGACATTTCTTGAATTCACACTAGTGAATGGACTCAGAAATCCTCTGATGAGCCTTTTGAGTTAACTATAGTCCCTGCATTCATAGTGGGGGAAAAATAAAATAATCACATCAATCCCACTGAAGAGGTTTGCCTCAAAGACTAACTTGGAAAGAACTTGTAACTCAACTTACAGACTGAATAAGCAGAGAAAACAATTTCTCCACCTGCCTCAAAATTTCCATGTTTCGAGTTTTCAGTAATGCTGGTAATAAAGCATCCCTGCTCTTTGGTCACACACCTTGGCCTCCTCCCCAACGGTGACGCTGAAACAAGCCAGCCACGTCCCTGAGGAAGTCCTGAAGGACTGCACGATCAGCTAGGTAACTCCACCCAAACGCCTCCCCACTAGGAAGATGTTGGGAAGACCATGCTGAGCTCAGCATGAGGAGGAGCACGTTCAGAAACACTGCACTTTCATGTCAGCTGCGGGTACCAAATTCTACAACCTCGACAGCATCAGGAGGTGGGACAGATGAGCAGGTAAGTGCACCACGCTGATCTGCTGACATGAAGAGAGTGAGTCAGAGCTGGTGATGCTTATGCTGAACCACAGGACAAACACGTCACAGCAAGGCACTGCCAGCAGAGAAAAGGAAGGTGCGATGTTGTGGTGACATGCACAGAGCTTAGCCAAGGCGATGTCACTGGGAAGGACTGCTCAGTGCAGCAGTCTCAGGTCTGTGCCACAACAGTAGCAAAGAGAACAACTGGCACTTCCTGAGCAAGTTCTTAGCTCATCTTCTCCTGGTTAAAAATGCCCCAGTAGTTCTTGGAGGTGCGAAGGCCAGAGCCAAGGAAATCAGTTTGCCGTCATCACCTACAGAGTATCTGTTGGCCCCCAAGTGGGAAAGATGTCAGCATCACGTATGTGTGCAAGCAGCTCTGGAGCTGGAGCGACCACTTGCACCTCCACGCAGGCTGGCACGTAGGCATGGTTGTGCACTGCAGGCTTGTGCCCCTCAGGGTCTTGAGCCAGTACAGACACCTGGAAGGAAAGACAGGACAAGACCCTCCCAGCTGGTGTGAGAACAAAAGGAAACCAGCGAAAGCACCAAAATCCCAGAAAAGGGAAGTACTTGTGCAGCAATAAAAGCAGTTTTCAGGCTTGAGAGGGTGGCTGACAGGAACTGAAAGGAACAGTTGATGTACTGCATCTAACACCCACCACACACAGCAAGCAAAGCACAGAGGCCAGCATGAAGATTCTGCAACAGGAAAAACAACCAACTTCCCCGACTCAAGAGCAAGGGTGCACACACACTCCACTTTCAGACCATATGGGAGCTGCCAAAGAAGAGATAGAAGAGGTGTTTTCTGGCTCTTTCTGGCTCTCCACCTAGTCCTCCTCAGAAGGGAAAAACAAGAGGAAAAACAAGACTACTCAGAAAAACAAAATACAAAACCTATTTGAAATTAAGTCATGCAAAGAAGTTACATCTACCTGAATTTCATGAATTTTTTCTGCTTTCAGAATGTATAAAAACACCGAGTTAAGGAAGAAAACCTAGGTGAACAGCTAAGCCTCCAGCTCCCTCATCGGGAGATGACACCAAAAGACACCTACCAACAGCTTATTCTGCACAAGGGGAAAGTACTTTTTTCACCTACCACATTCTAAGTTGGCAAAACAGCGCAAATTCTGGGATGGAGACAACTGCTTGTCTTGGTTGCTCTTTAAAGCGATCCTCCACAATGAAAGCAACTTCATCCTAATGCCTGACTTCAAAAAAAAAAAAATACCCAATATTACATTCAGATTTCTCCTGGCTCTGATCGAGCCTAATCAGTTTATAATTGCTCCTTCGGCTATTTCTTCAGACCATGGTTACACAGGCAAACCTCTGACAGCTGCACCAGCACGAGCAGCACCCTCCCACTCAGCTCTGCTGTGCTGGTACAACTGTTCGCAGCCTCACCAGGAATCAAATGAGGGAACTGATGGCAGTTAAAAATAAACAAGCGCTTTGCTTTGTTTTTTTTAAGGATTACTTTAACCCGGGTCAGATTGCCGATCCATTGTGCAGCTGTATAAACAGTTGTATCAGCACGAGGTGCCTGGATTGCTGATGGTTATCCCTGTGCCCAAAGCCAGTGTTAGCGCTCCTGGCTCACCTCTTCTCTCAGGGCTGCTGTAGAACAGGATTACTTACTAAACTGAACACGCAGGATACTTTATTGCTGCAGCTGACAACCGCGTGGAGGGTCTCTTTACTGAGACAAAATGAGGTCACACTGATGTGTATCCTACAAGTCAGGCATGGCCACTGAGCTCCCTTGAGCTGCTGCTTGTCCTAAATTATATGTCATTTCTGCAGCCTGCACACTGAAACAAATAGAAAAACATGACTAAGTTGCTAATGCAAATGAACAGCTTTAGGCCAAGTTCTGAAACAAAACTCTCATAGAAATTGCGTAACCATTAGCTATCTTGGGTGATCTCCCATTCAAAAAACCTCAAGCCTACGTGATGTGCAGATTCGCATCAATTCAAAGACTGTGACGTTCTAGGAGCAGGGAGTCTATCTGCAGTTTTGGCAGCTCTTCAACTGCAGCTGAATTTTAACATGGAAATACAAAAAGAAAGATGGAAAACCAAAATAAGCACTAAGCAATGATGACACGTTGGGATGTTTTAGATACAACCATGAGAGAAACAGACTGAAGGTTCTTTTCCCAATTTACCAGCTCAAATACTGTTTGAAACAAAACCAGCTGAAAATACATCCTATTTGATGGCTGCCTGGCAACCTACTGGAGAGGACTTGGTTCTCCGTTCTCTGCTTTCAGCTGGTGACAGGTATCCACACCAGACACACACCATTACGTAAGACCTTCTCATTGAAAAAAAGGCAGGAAAGGTGGAATAACCATTATGATCTGACTGCTGGAACAGGGTAGGAGGCATGTTAATGAAACAGCTTCAGGAAACGAGATTTGTACAGTTTCCGTTGTGTCTGCTCTAGAAGGACAGAATCACAGTTTCTAAGCTGTTCTGCAGCCTTGTTCTGTAGATGGCATCAAGTCAATCCATGAGGACACGGAAAGCTAACAAAATCAGTACTTAGCAAATCTTACCCTTTGCTCCTTAGCATGCATCTCAGGGTATAGTTCCATGACAGCTTAGGTGGATCTCAGTCAGCACTCTTCAAAGGCGCCCTCTCTCCTGAGTCAGCACTGGCACTCACCCGCTCAGAAACTAGCCTGGCAAAAAAAGTTAACCCGGAAAAAAAAAAAAAAAAGTTGTTTTTGCCAGTGTGGCTTCCTGAACTGGTTTAGCGCCAGTGCCCAATGAAAGTAAAAGGGGAAAATCATCCAGCAGGGCAAGAGTAGCAGCGCCAGTTTCATTCAGCTTCAAGTGTCCTGTAACCAGCCATTCAGAGAACAGTCTCATCCTGACTTTAAAGAGATGCGAATTGCTGCTTCCAGCAGAAAGATCATTCAAGTGTTTTACGTCTCCCGGAATCACAGAATCATTTTGGTTGGAAGGGACCTGTAAGATCACCTAGTCCAACCGTTAACCCAGCACTGCCAGGTCACCACCAAGGAAAAGCTAAAGGAAAGGCTAAAGCTCCACTTCAAGAGACTGCAAAGCTGCACTCCTACTCAGCACAGAGAAAATACCACAAAAGGACTGTGTAACATTTATACAAAACCACCTCCTTACCAAAGATGTAAGTTGTATTAAAAAAAAAAGTCAGCAGATCTAATGCTTCCTGGTTTTATTTTCCACAACACACCATCAATACTTAAAATGCCCTATTTCCTCAAAAATACGTCTTTAATTTATTTGTTAGCAGCATTCAAAACCACCTCCTTACCAAAGATGTAAGTTGTATTAAAAAAAAAGTCAGCAGATCTAATGCTTCCTGGTTTTATTTTCCACAACACACCATCAATACTTAAAATGCCCTATTTCCTCAAAAATACGTCTTTAATTTATTTGTTAGCAGCATTATTTTCAGAGCAAAAAAGCTACTAAAACTATATAGGGGAGAGTCAGAAACAGCCCGTTGCGATTAACTAGGGCATGACAAACAGCAGCAGCATGTGCAAGCAGTACCAGGGAGCAAAGCCAGAAGGAACAGTGACAACAACATTACACGAACAACACTGATTCACAAACAACAAAGAATTCTTAGAAACTGCTGCCTGGGTTATGTCCAAGGCTCTCTTTACCTTGGTTAAACTTGTAAGAAAGTCACTTCAGAAAGCTGACCACTTCTGCACAACCAAGTGTTTTTGGAAGCAAGAGCTGATGCATCCAAAAGGCTTTATGCAGGAAACCACTGCAGCAGTGACTCTGAAGTGATCTGTGATCAAACAGGTCTCAGCAGTGATGCACGCAACTTCAGTACAGCCTCTACCCGGCAGAGCCGTCAGTACACGTGGCATTGTTGCCTGTGTGCTGGCCCTCAGAAAGGTGAAAGCCTCACCAGGAGGGTGCAGTGACACTAAAGGTGACATGATGCTGGAACTAGCATTTGTCCCTTGCCTCACCATGAAACAGGTCTTGTGTCACCACAGCTCCAAAAGCTGCGTGTATGTAGGCACTCCTCACCTGCTGGAGACCAAACACTTCGCCACTGGCTGTGCGATGCAGCACCTTAATGCTAGTGACATTATAGGGTCTTCTCAGAGGAATGTCACTTATTTGTAAGGCACATTTCATGACTTCTGCCTGAAGCCCATTTCCTCACCATCGGCATCTGTTTCAGCCAGCTGTCGTCACTGCTTATAACACCTTTCTCTGGCCACAGCACTGATCAAATAGGGGATTCTTGGAGGCCGAGTTTTGCCTCAGAAATGGAGCAAACTCAACTTCTGCTTGGCATCCTGCTGCCTCTTGGAGGAGGGCACACTCAAAGAACAGTCTGGGCTACTTCCGTACACAATTCACTCTTCCAAAATGCAGAGCTCCGGGTGCCTCTTGAATAAGCAGCAAATTTCCACAACTATTGTATTTGGATAGTCCTTGAGAAGCAGGTCTTTTCCCAGAAAACAGTATGTTCATGAGCAAGCGCTACAACAACGCTTGTGGCAACAAATCACTAGGATATCATAAATGAGAAGCAGGAAGGTTAAATTAATAGATTCTTGACTGCTGACACTTAGTCACTAACATTGGGAGTACTTCTCTTTAAATACCAAATAGACACACTTAAGGATTTTAAAGTATTAAGAAAATTGATTAAAGCCATCATTTAGGACTGCATATAGATACCTGAATTTCTCACAACTCTCCAATAAAAGCAAAATACAGGTGTGACAAAATAAGGCAAAGGTAAAACTGCGGTGAAGCTGCAGAGTGCTACGCAGAAGCACGTGGTCCCGCTCAGATCAAAGGATGTTCTACGTGTCTCATGAGGAATAGACCCGTATCTGTACAGAGTAAGACTCCAAACGCTGTCACAGAAGATTATCGACCTGTACACACACAGCTGTCTGCTGGCAGCTAGTCTCTGCTCGTGCAAACCTGAGGAGTTTTACAGAGGTCAAGACATTGCAGCTTTCATCTCGATCTGTCTTCTGCTGCTGAGAGATGAAATATGAAAAAGGGAGAGAAATTGATCACAAAGAGGCAGAGCTTCGCACAGGGATTGTTTCTCACCCCACAAAAGGTGACCTCCAAAGCCTCTTTGACTCTCCTCCCCTTTAAGAGGATTATGAATCCTACCCTTGGGAGGCCTCTGCTCAGCTACCAGCCCACTGACATTACACATTAATACTGTATCTTGTCTCTTCACTCCTATCAGCAGAGAAATATTAGAGGAATTTATAAGGTCACTGCTCAAAGATCAGGACTTTAAATGGAACCTCTAATGCAAGCAGGGATAGCCCCAGCCAGTGGCATTTGGTGGTGACTCTGCTCTGTGGCTGCTCCACGCCCAGCTGCGGTCTGCTTAGGACTGCCCTGCTCAAATGCCAGTTCAGCTCATTGGCACGGGCAGGATACCAGGTGCCCTTGGAGGAGACAGTTCATCAAGGAACAACTGAAAGCCAGAGATCATCATACGCTAAAATATCCAGGGAAGTCAAGCAAATGCATTCACAGCTCACGTACCATCCAAAGAGGGAGACGCAGCGAACACCAAGTCCAGGTGTATTTTCAAGCAGTGAGGAGCAGCAGTGCCCTGCAAGAACACGCTGGCATCTCACAGGGAAAGGCACGGAGCAGTCTGCAGCAAGCCCAGTTACATAAAGCTTTTTTTACGGGCACCAGGAACCAAGAATTTGAGGACAATTTTTTCCCCATGCTTTTCGTTTTTGCACCTTCTGAATGGAGTCTGTGAAGCAAGTCCTGAGTGATTCCTAGGCAACAGCAACGAGGGGTCGTTCCCCTTCCCACAGCGCACAGATGTAAAGCGATGTCTGCTGCCATGCAGGCAAACTGAAGTAATCCAAGTTAAAGTCCAGTACGAATTCCCTAGTTATGAAAACCGCAAAGACTAGACAGGAAGAGAAACCTTAACAGGTAGGAACACTTTGGCTCAAGCATGCAGAGTCTCCACAGATGGAGGTTTAGGATGAGATCAGACACACATACAAGCCAATCCCAACAGAAACAATTTGTTCCAATTTGGGACAAATGGTAAAACGTTCTCAAAAGAAAAGTACGTGGCTAAAACAACAGATGTTCTGAGATGCATCTGTAAGAACATTCCGTGGTTTGGGCTGCTTCAGACTACACAGCACAACCGCACAGGGAAGCCAAGAGTTAGACTTTTAACCAGTAACTGTATAGAGAAGCACAAAAGCCACAAGGACCTAAACCCATGAAGAATTACTACAAAAGCTGTAAGAGCAGAGGAGCTCAAATTACATTCCTTAAGTTGTTTTGATGAAATAAGAATGGTCTACAGCTTTCAAGAGACCACTAACCGAAAGACAAACACAGTTCACAGCGCGGAGAACTTGGAGCTTTAGCATCTGTTCTTAACTTTTGAATTATGATGCTTTCAAAACAGAAAAACAAGCTTTGATTAAAAAAAATGTCAGTTGCTGCAGATAATTGATTTCCACAGAAAAATCCACAACTAGGACAAAATAGAACTTAATTGCTATTTTTAATTCTGCAGTGACAAAAAACCTCAAGACAAACATTATGTAAGACCATTAACCTCTCTGCTCATAACTGGCACCTGCATTTAGCACAGTACCACACCAGATAGCTTAAACTGAATTCTTAACCCCAAAGCCTACCACCGGCTGCAGTAATACCAAAAATCCCAAAGCAAACATCTTATACTGAATTCTGCAATCACAATTCCTTGGGCACAAGTAGACACACTTGAGCCTGTATTCCTTCCAGATTGGTAATCCCAAAAAGATGATCAGATGCTCTCTAGTACTTTAGGAGCACTGAAGAGAAACCAAAGTACACTGTAGATCTGGGCTGACGGAAAACCTCCAGCTCACCTTTCATACACGAAAGTGGGTCAAAGCCAAAGATGCTGTAACCTGCTGAAAAGGAAATGACGTTTTGAGCGACCGTTCTTCTTCTTTACAAACCAAGCTCTCAGCATTCCACACGCATCCTCCATGGCAGTTTAAGCCAGCTATGACTAAAATCCCCAAAACCACCATGTATTTTACTTAACTGAAGGTCAGAAGCTATCACACATACATGTAAGACTGAGGGAAAAACAAGGTAATCTTGAAGAACATTCATGTCAACTCCACCCCCGAAGAAAAGACATATTAATCTTCTACACTGATAATAAGCCAGACTGATGAATTTAACCAGAAAGCCTCTTAAATACTGTCTTCCATCCATTCTTATCACGTTGTGGTAAGGAATGACATTCAGGAGGAAAAGGAAGGCTGATTAAGAGCCTGCTTTCAGAAGGTATCGTCCTGCTGTGTGGAAAGAGCTCTATGAATCACCAGTTCATCCTCTTCTGCCTCCATTTACTCTTCAGAATTCCCTGATGTGCATGAATTCACACTCCACCCATCCAGACTGCAATGTCCCAACCTGCATACAAGAATACTGTGGGAGGCAGCACCAAAACACCCAGTGAGCTTAAGCCAAATGGCCTCTAGTGCTCTTCCTCATCCACAAATCCGATTATTTTATCACAGAAGACAATGAGGTGCGTCAGACACAACTTACCTTCAGTAAATCCACACTGACTCTTCCCAGTCACGTTCTGCCGCATGCACAGAAAGATGTTCCAAAAGGACCTGACCCGTGACTGCCACCAGGACTGACATGAGTCTGACCAGCCTTTAGGTCCTTGGATTATCCTTTGGGCCTACGCTGAAGACAAGGGCAACATTTGCCTTTGTCAAGCGACCAGAGACACAGCAGCACCTCCGAGATTTTTCAAAGAGGACCTAGACTGGCATCACTATGACACAGCCAGCTCCACACCTTTGGGTGCAGCCCATCAGGCTCAAATTCTCTCAAGTAACCCCTCGCTCTCTTCATTTGCTTCTGATTGCTGTTTCCTCTTCAAAGTCTGCCTCTAAACACACGGGCCCAGCAGACCTCAAGCGCTGAAGACATAAGCATAAAAAGCACAGAATGTCTCGAGCAGTCTGTGCCAGCCACCACTCGTTCAGCCACCTCATTCAGCAGAGTCTTTGTTTAGCCTTTTGCTGCTGACATAGAGGTAGAAGCTACCTCAGAATTATCAGGGAGGTTGTAATCAGCACTGTCCTGAGAGGAAGTAGAAATGCAGACTAACAGAGCAGAGTTTGTTCTGTCTGTATTCCAGGTTGTCAAAGAAACCACAGGTCTCTGCAAGATGTAAAACCAACTTGCTGGAGCGTTGCATGACCCCATTTGTAAAATGTCTGGCAAAAAAGCCTCCCTCTCATGTTGGCCAGGCAGAGTGAATTTGCAAAGGGAAGTCAGCTCTGTAAAAACTAAACCTAGGCTCTCCTGAAAATCCCTAGTAAAATTTCATAAAGAAGCTGCTTCTCAGCTTTAATTAAGAAGAAAAATCTACCCAGCGGAATAAGGAACTAAGATTTTTACCCAGTTAGATGCCACTAGCCAGACTGCTGCAGGTATAGCAAAGGAGATGCTTTATAATGACTCCATATTCTCCTGGTCCAATATCTCAGTGTATCAGATGAAGGTGAACGGCAGGAGAACACTCAAAGCTGTAGTAATGCTTCCCAAGAGAAAGGAGAAGCGAAGGACACAAAACACTTGCAGCCTGAGCCACTGCTGTAGGCTCCTGGCATCGAGCAGGCGCTTCACTCTGCCACGCTCCCACTGCCAAAGCGACGGCCGGGCCTGATGTGTCCAAAAGCTCGCATGGAAGTGTAACAGGGGCGAACAAAAGCACATCTTATCAGACTCCAGAACTCACAGGTCTCCCCTGCCCCCTTCTGGGAACAAGGTGGATTTGAAAACTTCCATACCAATTTCCAATGATAAAATTGTTTACTTGGGCAACTGAGAGAAAACCAGGAAGAGCTTTTGCCTCAAGCAGAGGAGCCCCTTCAGTAAAGACACGGATATTATTAAGAACATCCCCTTCAGCAGCAGAGACAGACTCAAGCTGGATTTTCTTTACCCACTGACAGACACTGAAACTTGCGCCTTGCCAGAAAATGGCCTGACAATTCACTACAGCTCGACTGTCATGACTAAGGGATTCATTTTTCAGGTCTCAATGCAGATGTGCTGTCCTTTACCCCAATACCTCCACTTCTTCCTCAAAAGAAAAATAAATTAAAAAAATATAGCAACTACAGCAAAACTTGCATGATATGCATTAACCACTCATAAACCTTCCCCACAAGTCATGGAAACCACATTTTATTAAGCTGCTGACTGAGATCTGACTTAAGCAAAAATCCCTTTGCAGTGTCTTGCCACTCCACATATTTGAGATCTCAAATGCAAAAGACAACGAGATCTCATTAGGGCCAGGGGAGAAAAATTCTCCCACCTGCCTCCTCCTCCCACTGATAACAAAAACAGCATTGTGCTACTGTCTGTCCGTGCATTTCTTTAACATGGTGAAACACAGAAGAGTTGCACTTTCCTCTTCACCTCCACAGTGCAGTCCTGCAATGCTCTGCCACTCCGAAAACTTAAGCAGACATTCAAACACTTTTCCTTTGTCTCTGCTTCGCATGTGGGCTACCAAGGAGGAAAGCTGGGCAAAGACCCCACATGTGCATTTCCACAAGGGCATTTCCAAAGGAATGGGAGCAGAGCTTCTGTAAAGCAGCCATTTAGGACCTGTGAAGAGAATTGTTCCTCATTTTGAGGAGACTGACCCCACAGCAGAGATCCAGGAACTCTATCCAAAGAGCACATTGTGAGCTACAACACATCCCGTGCTCTCCCCTCCCTTTGCAAAGTCAGCTAGTAAGGAGCAGAAGCTGGCTCCGGTACTCAGGAAGCAGCACAAATGTTTGGTTTCCTAGGAATTAGGACAACATCTAGATTTAAACCTATCAAGTCTGAGAGTTATGCATCAAAGCCCAACGCAAACTTGCCACGAAGAACCATCACGAGCAAGCTAATCTCACCCTTAAGGCCCTTCAAAATCAGCATTTAATTGGTTCACTTAAAGCTCACTGTAAAGCAGCTTTACAATTCCTGCAATATGCTGCGGGCTGTGACACCACTCTGATCCATCTCCTCCTCAGATCCATACATTGCCCTTTTTCTGAGCTGTCTGAGAATTAATTAATGGAAATTAACAGCATTAGATAAAGGGATTCCAAGCAATTGGCTCTCTTGAAGGAACTGAGGACTACGGGATCTCTGCCTTCAAGAGATCTATAGCAATGCCCTCTCGGTACAACTTGTGCCGTTAGAGAACAGGCTTACAATGCAAACACACAAACATCAGTGCTACGCCCACCTTCTCTCTTGCGGCCAAAAACAAGCATATGTATGGACACGGTGTGGGTCCTGCCTCTGCCTCCTGTCACCGCTAGATCACATCAGAGCGGCATCCTGACCTGGGGAGTTGGGCCAAAACTGCAGGTGATGCACAAATGGCAGCTCTGAACAGAAAAACTAATTCTCTGATTTTAATGTGGTGCCTGCACAAGCTCCAAGTACCCCTCCATGCAAAGGCAGTAAGAGACACTTCACAGCCTCTTGCGATCAGAAATTTCACCACCCAAGAGGACTCTAATCTCACACAGAGATATACCAGAGCATTTCTGCAGCCAGACCTGAGTTCGAGTGTCAATGGAGGGGCACACATACCAAAATTTTCTCTTTCTGTGTCTTACCCTAAAGACAAAGCTGAACAATTTGCTTCAACTACGCTTGTCTTTTTCTGCCTGGGGAAACTGACACCACTTACACTTGGCAGGCCCCAAAGGGCATCACACAGTTTTACCAGACAGTCCAGCTTTTGTCTGAACACTGTCAAAACACTTAAAGCCAGGGAAACATAGCGATTCTTAGCTCTTCCCACTGAGGTTTAACAGATCAGCAAAGGGCTCAGCTGAGTCGGTCAAGAGATTCTACAGAGAATCATAACATATCTGAGGTCATCCAAACAGAAAGGAAAGAACTAGGAAAAGGCTACTGGTTTTAGTGCTTCCACCGAATGTTTCAATGACCTTGGTCAAACCATTCAGTCCTGGTGTACTTCAGTCATCAGCAAAACAGCATTTCAGAAAGGAACAGCAGGGGAGTCCAGCAGACTGTCTGTGCGACGTTTTGAAAAGACTCCAGTTTGGTGATCATTTATTTCCCATGATCCTCTGCACTCCATTTCAATCTCGTCTTACTTGATAATTAAATTCTCAGGATTTTAAGAATTTGTGTCCTAGTTCATCAACAATTGAGCGGTGCTTGTTAATACAGGCTCATATTAGGGCACCTCTTTCAAGTGAATGTGGTGCTGTTTGGCTGAAGAACCAAACCCTTCAGCAACTTTGCTGCTCAAATGGCAGAAACAGAAAAGCACAATCTAGGAGCACATGGGTTCCACAGAAAGACTTAAGAGCATAAAAGCAAGATTATCCAAACAAATTCACTTCATCCTGGTAAACAAATCCTTGCGCCAAAAGCACAAGGAGCAGCTGTTATCTGGTGGTTTCTTCTGCTGACACAGTTCTGAGACACTGATACTAAACAAAATTTGGGGCTTCCTTAAGCATTGAAGAAGGTCAGAGAGGCAGAGAAATCCAAAGCAGTCACCTGGTTAAATCAATGCTCAGGACACAGCTTAAGTTATCGTATGAGAAAAGGGAGCTGCCAGTTACTCTGCGATACTGAGCGGTCACCCATTCTGGAATAAATACAGCAAGGTTTGTAGGGATAAGTAAAATCTTTTATTAGACCTACTTACTGATAGAGGATGCCCTTCTCTCCTGCTGCAGCCCCTTCTATTTTTACACCGCTAATGAAAAATTTAATTCAGCTAAAAGAGACATATTTGGGGGCACTACTTCTCTACCTAATCCTTCCTTCCTTGGAAAAAGCACTAACAGCTCACGTGCTAGTCACAATGACAAAAGAAATCACTCACACCACTGTCTACCTTCTCGATACCCCCAGCAGAACAAGCTTTGTTTTACAAGTATGGTTTTGCCACTGTAACTGTATCTACATTAAGGGATTCCACTGGCAGAGCTGCACTAGGCAAGGATGAACATACTGATTAACGCAGCTGTCCCAAGCGTTTGTAGCAGAAATGACCTTATAAGCACGTCCACAGGGAGTTAAAGCCACATAATCACGTTGCAAATCCATGCCCTGACTTGCTATCAGTTTAATTTTCCTAAGCAGATGATCCTTAAGGCACACAAGCAAGAAAACACGAGCTAACTTCTCAACTTGATGCTTCATTGTGATTTTTTTCCACGAGAAAGTACCAAACAAGGGTACTTTCCCATATACAGTACATTCTCTTGTACAGTCAACCCACTAAAAAAAGAAACAAAAACAAACAAACAGCCACAGAGAGGAGAAGGAAAGAGAAAAATCTGAGCTCCATGTTGGGGAAAAGAAAAAAAAACAGCCCAATGAAGGTGCTGCAAGAAAGTAAACAAACCCATGGAAATACAGGGATAAAGTGCAACATTCTGGTTTTGAGATTTGGAATAGGAAATAACTTAGAGTTTACATCATAACAAACCCATTTTAGACAAAGACAGTGCACTAAAGCTAGCACATAATTTACATGATACAGTATCTGATGGCTCTTAAAGCTAAGGTAGCAGATTTCGTTTGAAACTGGCTACAACTCAAAAGACAATTTCATACAAGGATACAGCCACATGCCTTACGACATTAAAAAAATCTAATATGGCAAAACATACAGGACACACAACTCAGGGTCATGAAAGAGATTTCCATCAGGGCCTTTTGTTATCCTGTTACTTTTCTTGGAATCAGCATAATCTGCAAGACTCTCAACCGCTCATACTGAAAATCTTAAAGCTGTTGAAATGCCTAGGGGCTGTTCTGTGGCTTGCTATGTGCTCTGGAAGGTAAAGGGCACAGAATTAACAGAGATGCCCCCAGCCACCTGAGTGAAAATGAAAGGCAGTCTGGATCCGAGGCTATCTCCTCCAAAGATTGAGGAATTGGATGGCTAGTCACAGCTTGGCGAGATGCTATGGGTTTTGAAGGGCAAAACCCAGAACTTGGTATTTAAAAACAACTGCAAGATGATTTTACCAGACCAGCAGACAGCTCTGCCATCCTCTGGTGCCACCTGCCAGCCAACCTCATGCTTCCAAGGGATACAGCGTAACTCTGGGCTTCCAAAAAGAGGTATCAAAGGAGAAGGGAGCTTCCAGATGCCAAGGCAGCAGTCCCTGAACACAATTCACCCTACTGTATTTCTTAAGCTCCTTCCAAAGGAAAGGCACCTTTAATACTCCACATCTTCATTCTTACTCTCCTCATACACCAACACCGGGCAGCAGGCCTTCTGGAATGCTCTACCACACCAGCCAGTTCTGCTCTGAAGGTCTGGAACAAGAAGCTCCTCCTTTTCAAATGAGGAATCAGACAAACGAAGCCTATATTTAACTTCCTATTCACTGCAGCAGTTGCTAACAAGTTCTTGTAAACACTCTACAGGTCACGAATTCCCAGTATCTTATCTAAATGTTAAGCTGCTGAAGTAGAGCTCAAAGCTCTTTCCAACAGGATTTCTAGAGCGCCACTTACAGCAACTGAGGCCACTGGCTAAGAAACAAGAGCCGGAAAGCCAAAGCAAAAAGAAAATAATTAGTTAAACCCAATCTACTGTCAAACTGGCTCGTGTCTAATTATTAAGTGCAGCTCCTGCATATACACACACAAATAAATAAATTACTTTTGCCCCGTATGCTAAGAAAGCACAGCACACATTCATCTGGAAGACACACAGTTTGCTTTCAAAGCAGGTGTGTCTCAAGTGTATAAAAGCTACCTTGCTTTTTCACACCTTCAATACCTCTAGAGATGCTAGAAAACCATGTGGCAGCTTCCACAAAACATCAGTCTGCTAGATCAGATGCACTCTCACAGCTGTCTGGGTTACCATACATCGTCGGCCATGCGTAGCTGGGGAAAGCTCGTTTACTGTTTAACTTCTTCTCCAGTTCAATACAGTGTGGTACCAGGTGCCAGACTGAAAAACGGACTGACAGCCACTCTGGCTAGATGTGGTGGTTTAAACCAGGCAGTAGAACATAACACACCGTTCTCTTCTTTGAAGATCATAAGAAAACTGCAAACGATAGCAAACCTGAAACACTAGAAACTGCTTCGCACTCAGGGAAGAGTCAACCTGCCAAGCTCACCACCACAATACACTGACCTTATTAGAATTTTAGTATTTTCTTCTGGTTGTCAAGTCACAGTAGGACAAAGTAGAAGAAAACCCACGGTTTGGAAACGCTTCATGATCTAACTTGTAATCTCTCAGAAAGGCATTTTAACTGCAGCGAATAAAGAGCTTGGTTTCTTTTTGGCTCGTGAATGATGCAATACCTTTATTTTAACTAAGGGTATTTGAGTTGAGCTGTATTTACAACTCAGAATTAATTTTTAAGAGGACTGGTTTCTGTTATTAGGAGAACCAAGTGGTCAATAGGTTTACTGTCTGCTCAGCTGCTGCAATACACAGGAAAGTGCTGGTCCTAACGATGCTACATGACTAATGGACAGACCGCAGGAAGCAAATTACCTGTGACCATACTTAAAGCTATTTAAGGGGAAAACCCCAAGTGCTGCTATTACAGGAAAAAATTCCAGCACGCGCAGCAGCTGAGGAAGAAAGAGATTTTGACTGCACGTGGTGCACAGCAGCGGTACTTACTCAGTCTGACTAATGGAGTTAGAGGCTTTCTCTCAGTTCAGTAAAAGATGCATAAAACATGCCTGATAACACTTACTGGTTCAGATTTAGCTTACCCTCAAATTTTAATAAGTGTATTCAGGTCAACACTTGTGGTAAGAACTGCGAAATATTTAAGACCTCAATTACATCAAGAAGATCTGCACCCAGCCAAAGAAGACGCCTCTTGCACAGCGTAAGAAAAAGCACTTGCAATATTTGGTCCAAATGGGAAATGAAGCAAATCATTCCATTATGTGCAAAAATAAGGGTATCCATAACAGTTCTGTATATGCTCAAGTTTAATCTAAGCAAAATCTGCATATTCCAGTTTAACCTGACGTGGGGTTTATTGTGGGCATGTTAAAAAAAAAAGTGCATACGTAGTGTTTCAAAACTAAATGAGTTTCGGACTGCTTTAACAATCTTCTTGGGGCAGACTCAAAACACTGAAGTTAAAAGGTCCTTTCTTCCCTCTACATTTGTGGGATGAGTCAACCCCCACGAATCTGACAGGCACACTTCCCTCAGAGCTGCCACGGGGCTTTACACACAGGCCACAGCTGGGAAAAGTGGGCTTTGGAAGGCCCTGACAAGGCTTGCTGCTGAGGCGAAGGTGTACTTCACCGTCCAAAGCTCCAGGACTCGACCCGTTTTACTTCCAATCTGCACCCGTGCTCAAACCAACACAAGAGCACAATTATACCTCGTCTTCTGCAGTAGCTCCAACGTTTTCATTGAAGTTATTCTTTGGTTTGATGCAGCCACTAAGACACAGGACTCTGCAGTCTTCCAGGCTTCTCTCCCAAATCCTTCCTGCTTTAAATAACTCACTGACATCTGCATTCGCTGGTGCACTGATTTTGGTGCTCGAAGCTGCTTATCGCCTATAGTTAGCTGTAATGAGATCATGACTGCCTCCCCACACGTGGTTAAGCTGCTTAGACAGTACTGTCAAAGGACACAGAACAAACAGCCAGCCGGGTCTTCTTGTGCCTTTCCAAGGTTTCCAAACTCACTTTTTGAAACACTTGACAATGCTTTGATACCAACAGTGGACAATGATAATCCCCGTTAAAGATTACATGATATTTTGCAGAAAACCACTCTGGCAGTTGAAAAAACGGGGAAGATGCAGCTCAGTGTAGAACTACAGGGGATAAAAAGAAATGTCACAGCAGAATATACGAGTTGTACGATAATTCACGTTTAGATGGGCACTGAAGTCACCTGTGACAAAGACAGAGGAACATCCCCCGCAGGGCAGGCACCACATGCCTCCTGTGCCCACCCCAGGAAGGTAGCTGTGGAGCTCGGCAGCTTTGGTCATTACCTGCTGCACTTCAAACTAGCAAAGACCAGTAGCCACACAGCTCAGGGGCCTCCCCACCAGAAAAGCGAACACAGTCACTATTTAAACATGTGGTCTCTCAAGAAAATGAGAGTCTGCGGGCAAACAAATGGTACTACTGACTCATACCTTTGTTGATAAAGAACCAGGAGAAAACAGGTATGTTAGACTTTCCTCCAAACTTAGAGCTGCACAAGGTAATCCCCTTCAGCCTAGAATACAATCAAGCCAGCCTATCATCTTCCAGCAAACTAACTTCAGAATAGAAAGAAAAAATAAAACCCAGACAATGAGAGAGTCATGAAACCATCGTTAAGATAATTCAGCCACAATTCAGCCACCTAAATGGCCAGACTGCTACAGCAGAAGAGATAGTCCAACTCTTGGAAGCTTGGTCCTTATTACAAAGAGCTGACACCAATTTGGTTAAAAGTTAACAAATATAAACCAGGACTGAGCTTTTCCCTCTGTTCTAGTGCACTCACCTGGGCTTTCCTGTAGTATCCTCCAAAGATGAGAGCGTACCTCCCACAAACCATATCTACATATACTTACTTGAAGGGTGAAATCACAAAGTGAGAGGTAAAAAACAAGTGGCTTATTTTTCTTGGCACTGTATTTAAGGTGGCTGCATATGTATTCTGGGCAAAACAGGAAAAAGTTACCTTAGGGATGTCACCCAAGCTCTCTCTGCTGAGCAGTCACTGGAATATGGAGCCAACCTCTCACAATCAAGGGGGAGCAGGACGCCAGAAGCAAGTCAGCCTGGAAGATGTTGTATGGAAATGAGTTACCAAGTGTTAAATTAGCTTTTACCTACTTGCTCCTCAATTCAGAACGTTTGAAAGCAGGCTTTCCCTCCAGTTGGGGACCAGAATTCACTGCGGGCTCCTTTCAGGATGCAACTGCTCTAACTCGTTCCTCTGGGTTCTCAGGTGCTCTGTACAAGGTACCACTGGTGCTGCAGGGACCACTGCCCCCACTGCCTCCTTCACCCCTCAGCTGAGGAGTGCCAACCCACCAAACAGGACGGATGCCTGTTCTTCACCTAGCCCAGTTCACAAGACACCGATGGGTGTTAATGAAGAAAGGTTGAAGCGCAGTATATTAAACTGAGCCTGCTGAATGGGCGCTGCTGTAGGCCCCATCACAAGAGCCTAGCAAAGAAGCAGGACAGCTGGTGGAGGAGATAACCTTTCTAACTACAAAAGCTAAATCAGAGGCAGCTTATCTAGCAGAGCTCTCAACCACATGCAGGAACATCCTACCGGGACAGGCACATTGCATCTCATAACCTTTTCTACTGCTTTTATCAGATTTGGTCTTCGCAGATCTTCTACTAAAGTAATTACGGTGGCTGCACCCACGACAAAAACAACTGCACCCATGTTAGCTACTGTGGATAGCAGATAGAGAGGCACCCTATCACAGCAAAGCGTATTCCTTTACTCCCAGAGAAGGGGATAAAATAATTTCTTGGGAATGAAGAAGTCCATGTACTGATGGGGGTTATGCAAAATAAATGAAAGCCGAAAGAAGCCTGTCTCTTACACACAGTTAATGCTACTCCAAATGCACAGACACGAGCCTGAGGAAATAAATGAAGGCAAATGACTTGCACCTTAGTTCTATCTGCAGAGCAGTTCGCTCCGATGGGGGCTGTATAGGGAGCACAGACACCCCAACACACCAATTAAGAGCACTGCATCTAACAGAAAGTACATCTACCCGATCAGCAGGCTGGGAAAGCCAAAAATAACAGCTGCTGCCACATCAGAACGGCACAGACACTGCGCACAGGCGATGCCTGCAAAACAGAAACTAAGCAGCCAGGCACAAGCACTTCCTCTTCCTCCCCCCCCACCCCCTACGACAGCAGCACCAAACCTGAGACTAACCGCTCGCCACCACCCTGCTCTGCATTCCTGTCACATCAGGAACACACAGAGGCAGGCTGCTCGCTGCTCCTCCAGGTATCTGACGGGTTCCTTCCGTTTACAGCAAGGAATACAAATACTCACCATGATTCTTGCAGAGATTTCCGTCTCATTTTCTTCTTCCCTTTGCCTCCTTTACTCTAGCTCACCCAGGCTCGTTTTTGATACACCCCTTCTCAGAGACCAAGAAGTCAGAAACAAAGGCAGCCGTTCCTAGGCAAGGCACATGATATGAACAAGGAAGCACAGAGCCAGGGCTCTGCCGAGCTGCAGCACACAAACTCTGCGAGTCAAGCTCAAATCCAAACCCAGCACTCAGACGGACGGCATGACACTGCCGAATGCAAGAGTAAACAAACCACGCTGTGGTTTTCTGTCAATACAAACTTCTGAGACTATGTAAATCCCAGCACCAACACAACGGGGACACACACGTCTCAAACTCATTACGAGCTGATTTAATCCCTCATGCGCAAACTGGGGGAATCCGATGGCAGCAAGCGAAGTGCCTGGATTACAACGCCATGCCCGAGAAACAGTCCAAACAAGGCCTCTGCCAGATCTTCCACAGCTGCGTGTCTCTGTTTCACCCACGGAGGGAAGAAACACATCTCCTGTAGAGCACAGGCTGTGGATATTCAACTTGAAACCTACATTCTTGCTCCCAGGGAAACCACAAGCCAGTGCCTCTCCATACCCTGGTGTGCCAGTCAGAACTCACCAGGTCCACCACAACCTTCAGACAGAGAAATTAAAAACTGAAACCTAGAACAAGCGATCAAACCTCTTTACAGACATTTGGTGATCCATTGAACCAAAGAGACCACATCCTGCAAGCAGAGGTCAACAAACAGCTCCAAGCTCGCAGAGGGCTTGTCATCTCGCACTCGTCAAGCTCAGCGAGGTCACATTTTCAGAGCTTGATAATTTTACCTGAAACGAATAAGCTCCACATGCAAGGGAGGGAAGGACAGAAACGAACTAGGCAGCTCAGACAGGATGAGAATAGCACGTAACTGTGCGATTAAGGAGGACTCAGAGTGCTTGTTCAGAAGGCTAATTAGCTGATAAGGGCGCAGGTACTACTGCAGCTTGGGCACTTTTCAACCTCTGAGTGCCTGCTATTCTAACCTTGACTTCTCACTACGTGCAACGCAATACAGAACAACCTGCGAGTCGCTTGGCTGACACGGCCTGCCATGAGCGGGGATCCCAAAGCGCGTCTGTAAGAAGGATATGCCCAGTACCGTCAGCCTGATGACAAAGCACGCAATCTTGCTATTCACCGAAGAAGCAGGAAAGAAGCATGGCCACCACTGTTCCATTTAACTTTTAAAATATGTAAATATGTATTTAAAATCTGCATTTTTATATAACTAAATAAATATAAAAACCCGTATTGTTGCACTGCTTCATGCTCAGAGCGCAGGTTATGCTGAACAAGAAAAAGACTCCACTCCACCACCAGCCCCATGTTCCCACCACTGCCCTTGCACCAGCAAAATCATTTAAGCACCCACAAAGCTGAGGAGTTTGTCTTCCGTTTGGTCAGCTCATTATTTCGGGAACTTTTGATTCCCACCCCAGGTGGCACCAGTGATAGGGCAAGACCCTCCTGTGGGTTGCAGTCTACACCTACATGAGCTTAAAGTGACTGTGAAGCTACACACGGAAGATGGTACAACCAAAACCCCTGGTGACTGGAAGCAGATCCTACAAACTGCCCCATTTCTCATCTCAACAATGAACTATGTTCATTTGCTCTTTTTCTATGTAAGAGATACGCAAAACTGCTACAAGGTGCCTCCTGGATAACCACAGTAGAAACCAGCCGAGGAAAGACACACACAGAAGAAGGTCCGACCAGCACACCCTACTCCTTCCACCCCTGCGGTCATCAGTGTCCTGTGGTAATGACCTCATACACATCAGTTTTCCCCTCAAGGAGCCAAAGATCACTTGCCCTGCTCTCCCAAAAGTCCTTACTAGACAGGAGACAAAGGCAATGCCATGGAAAGGACACCTCAGATCCGCCCAACAGGCTCTAGCCAGGATGGCACAGGCTGTTCACACACGCACTGGGAAAAGGTTGTGCTGAAAAAGCTGGAGCAGCTATGAAACACTCTCTAACACTATGGGAAGAAAAACTAGCATCAGGACAATTCAAAACATTGACAAGACAAGAGTTTTATGTGGTTGAAACAGCAACCCAGTGTTATCTTGCTATATACAGAACTCACACTTAACCTTTTCACAACGTACCACTCTCCTCCCCGCTCCAAAACAAAGCTCTTACCTTAGGTCAGTGCTAAACTAACCCAACACAGAAAAGTATTTTTCAATAACAAGGAACTGTTCCAGAGGATTAGGATGTCCCTCACAGACCTACACAGGGTTACAGTGACAACATCTAATAACCGATACATCTAATTCTAAAACACTTCCAGGCTCCTGACAGAATTTCTGTAAGAAGGACATCAAAGCCTTAGTTCAGCGATGATACACAATGCAGTATTTACCTCCATACACACACGACAGGATATCAGCTGCAGAAGACAGTTCCATACAAAGAGACCTGCACAAGGCTTACAGCATATATTTTGTGAGACAAGCTACCAACTAAGTTCACACAAACAGACCCTACTGACTACAGAAATATTACATGAAGAATGAGCAGAGACCCAAGCCCACACTGTTCTGGCACCATTCAGAGCTTTGTAATCCAGGTAACCAGCTTTGGAACCTCACAACACCAAGATAAGCCAGGTGAACGTGAAGGGAGGAAAAGCAGATGGAGCAGAAACCGAAAAGAGAAAAGCAGCACAAACTAAAGCATACAGCTGGCAAGAAAAATGGGGGCCTTGCTGCCCCAGAACTTTAAGATGGAGGGAGACAGAGCCTGGCACCAGTTTAAATTCAGAGTAGCTGAAAACTGGAGTCAGGACCACCTCTCCTAACTCAAGTCCTACTCAGAAACCCTTGGCGGGGGTCACTGGTTATGGTCCAGGCCTGCAGACCCAGGAGCGCATCGACCTCCAGGAACTGCCAGGCACCTTCCAGTAACCACCGGGGCATCCAGCGTTATCGGAGCCCGCTCACACGCCCTCCTCTGCAGCGGTGACAGTACTGTGGGACACAGGAAGGGCCCCCAACCCCACCAGCTTCCTCACCATGTTGGTTTCATGTTACCACCGCGGCTCGCCGAGTTCCTTCCTGCGCACAGCGTCTGTAGAAGGGAAAGGCACAAAGGGAGGGGACGCTAGACCTGCTTGCCGGGCAGGGCCAGCAAGGCCTGGCCCAGGCACCGTGCTGCCCGAGCGGAGCGCCCAGA
>NW_010403244.1:0-334 GCF_000710305.1 Buceros rhinoceros silvestris
CTGAATAGCTTTAATTCTCCCAAAGCTGATCAAATAATAATAATAATAATAATAATACCAACAGCAGTAACAATAACACTAAAGGCAATTCCGGTGTGATTGGCTAATCTGATGGTTTTGCTCAGTTTATTTTTAATTTCTGACAGCAATGATATTGGAAATTAAAAAACTCTCTTGACACTCAAGTGACTCGAATCTCAGACCAGATGAAATGAGGTGACTGAAGCAGCTCTGGGCCTTTTATTCTCTCCCATCATTATCAGAGCTGATATGAAGAAACAGGGATGTTGCCCAGCAGTGAAGGCTGAGGACCAGCCGCCCCCCCCCCCCCCCC
>NW_010403244.1:457-7968 GCF_000710305.1 Buceros rhinoceros silvestris
CTTTCCGTTTTTGTGCCACCCAAGATAAAGTACTAATTATCAGGACAGCTCAAGCTCATTTGTAGGAGGAAGGGAATTGAATGCTGCTTCAGTGAAAAGACTTAGCCCCTGTGTGCCCTTGGGCAGGGATTAGGGTACTTTGGTGATTTAAGCATCCAAATTAAAACACCTTGAAGTGACAGGCAGACATCCCAGAGGGCTCCCTCCTAGGACCTCTGCTCTAGCCTTTGTTGCAGGGTGCAGCAGATCACCATGTACGGACAGGACTGTCAGATGAGACACAAAAACTCAGGCCCTTCTCTGCTTCGGACAGCTGAGACAGGAAGCTCTGAATCGTAGGTTTACCTGCATAGGACACAGGGAGGTGTGGGTGGTGGTAAACACCTGGAGATTCACACAGAATTTGCTAGCAAATGGCTTGTGGAGAAAAGCAATTGGACTGAAAGTCTGGGAATGAATAAGAGTTTGGCCTGGTTCTGGCTGAGAAGGACAGACTTTTATTCATGCAAGGCCTGATCGCACTGTCCACGTCGTTGCTGATGCAGAGAGCACACAGCAGTGCAAGCTGACCTTGCTAGGCACAGCTCTCTAGTGCAAGGAACATTTCAATGTTGCTTGTTGGTTGCAATGTTGTTCTAAAGAGATGGACCTCTAAAGGTTGAGGTAAAGGTGGGAGGACGGTCCAACTACGAGACACAGTAGAGTCCATCCCATCTGTCCTGTCCAAGGAAGGAGTGACTCAATCTAAATCACTCTTTACAGATGTTTCTCCCACTCCTTTTAAAAGACCTCCAGTGGTGGAGATTCTGCAGACTTTCTGGCACTCTATACATATCCAAAGCCACCTACACTGTGACATGGAGAGGAGAGCCAGGAATTTTGTAATTTTGCGTTGTGCTCAGCATCAACCAAAGATCATCCCCAGATCACTAATGCACTTGCTCTGGAGCTGTCGAGGGAGGACACAGTGGGACTACAGGATGGGGGCTTGTGAGAGGGACCCTAAACCCCTCCCTGGCGCAAGGAGGATGCCAGTACCCTCTTTGCTCCATGGGCCAGGTCCTGCTGTGCTCTGCATATCCAGGCTGCATCCACTAAGTGAGTAAAAGGAGAGTTTGGACCACAGGTCTGTCAAATCCATCAACTAATTCATTGGAAATAAACCTCAGTGTTTTCATGCAGGTGTTAAAGTGCTCTATCAGTGGGAAATCTATGTCTACCATGTTCAGATAAATGGTGTGAGAGGAGCATACCCGCCAGCGAGGCAGAGCACCACGCTCGCACACCGCCCCGTCATCTGTTTTGTTAACGGCTCCATTGCTCGCCTGCTTCAAGAAGATGGCACCTACCATGCATCATGGGGATGGCTGAGCGTGACTTACAGGCTTGGGTGCTGGAGGAGAGCCATTCCCCCTTCCCACCGCTGCACCAGAGCCCCAGGAGAGACGAAACCCAGCCCTGCCACTTCCACTTGTGAGTGAGAACAGAGCAATGTGTGATTTTGTTACTTGCTCGCAATGACTGCTACTGGCAGGGACAAGAATGGGGCCACTGGGGAGGATAGTTCTGCAGAGCACTCTCCCCGCCGGGGTACCTGGGACTCCCCAGGACAGTGGCACAGCATTGTTTTTATACTCTTCCAGGTATTTAATACTTCCCTTTCCGTTAGATATCACTGAGGAAGCTTCACCCTCACAGTCCCACAAATGTTTTGGAGTGCCCCTTCACGCTGGGAGACATTCTAAGCAAGACTAAAGCGAGAGATGAGAAGAGCTGCTGGGGAGTTTGTGCCTCTCGTGTCTGAGAGGTTAGGGAGTGTGGAGAAGGATTGCTGGCTGCTGCAAGGGCTCCCGTTCCTGGCAGACACAGAGGCCAAGTTGGTAAATGAATTTCAGGCTAATGGAAGTGGGTGTTAAATATTTGCTGTACTTGAGCAGGAGGGCCTTTGTCACTAATTACTGGGAGACGTTAAAGGAGATGGGATGTATTTAAACCTCATTGTTTGCCATTAAAGCACAGATTCTTTTGCTTCTTTTCTGGGCTAAGCAGCTAATACACTTTGAGCAGTAGCAGAAGGGCTCAGTGGATTAATCTCTGTCCTTGAAAATAAAAAGCGATTTAATTTAATGCATGCAAATGTTAGGCAAGAGATAGAAACAAGAGGCCACTGGCTCGTGGGCCACATCAGAGTTTTGGCTCTTGCCTTTGCATACAAACAGCTCTTCAGCCTCAGCTCTGACCTGAAGGAGAGCAGAGGCTGGGGGACATGCCAGGCAGGGGACTCTCAGGCATTCCTTGCTGGTGGCCATAAGTTCTCCCAGCAGCCCCTGCCATCTGTCCTCAGGGTGGCTGCTCCAGCGCCAGGGGAAAACATCAAGTCCTTTAAGCTTAAAGAAAAGCCTGGTAACTGCGGAGACAACTCTGCCCATTTCTCACCACCTCTATCCTTTTAGATGTGTGAATTCTGTGGCCCTTGGCAGTTGACTGGATGGTTGAATGGGCAATACTAACTGTACTGTTAACTACAGCTCAGTAACTATACGGATCCCTTGGCCCTTTCCTTGTTGCTCAAAGTACAACACAGAAGGGCTTAAAACACTGCGGAGGATTTCTTCCCAGCTGTAATGCCCGTGGTACGGTTCAGTCTGGCACCCGGAGTAATGCAGAACACCAGCCTCCATCAAACCTTGCGACTGCCGACTCAATGAATTCCTTGCCCAGAGAATCGCGAGGGCTCAGGGAATACAGAAAGGCTGTCGGCATTCACTGTCTCTTTAGGCTCTGTAAGGAAGTGCTGTGCAATGACACCCTTATTGGCCCTGGATGAATCAAATTAATTATTCCAATGAGAAATTTCCCCTAGCAAGTTATTTTCCTGTTCAGTGCACTCTGTAAATATGAACTGCCTCTTCCAAAATCTTCCTGTGAATGATCAGAAAGTCTTGTTTTTCCAGAAAGGAAACTGAGGCATAAGGAAAGATAAATGACTTGCCCAGGGCGTGGGAAAATGTGTATAAATGAAACAAGAACCATTTTATCAGCATGCTTGTGGGAATTTGTGAATTATAATTAGAGGAGGTGGTGGGGCAGATTTTTGCCAATACGGCGTGTGAGCAATATTAAAACATTCTCTATCTGAAATTCTCAAGTGTTGTCTCACAGAGGAGGGAAGCCCTCAATAGCACATATAACTGCACAACAAACCTGTTTTTCTCAGTTGCGTCTTGCGGATCCATTAGAAATAGTCCACAAACTCCCATAGATCCCTGCTGCAGTGATTAGGAAGCACTGAAGATAGAATGTTTTCATCACGGTGGAAAAGAAGATGTTAGGAAATTTGGCTTTAATACAATGCAGAACAGGAAAAAAATCAGATTTCCTAGCTGTCCACCAAGCAGAGTGCCCAGCCAGTTTTTGGGCTGGAATTTAAATTTTATATTGTGATAGAAAGAGGAAACACTGTGCAGAAAATAAAGACATATTTCTATTAGCACTAAGCAGCAGCTACTCATGGGATTTTAATGAAGAGATGCAAAAAAGAATGGCAGAACATTTCCAGCAGCACATCTGTGGTAGCATGGGCTATTGGCATAGGATATTAGTCTACTTCATGCATTTCTATATTCATGTTAAACTCAAATTATGCGGTTATGAAATTTACACAAAAAATTACAATAAAAACCTCCACATGTTACAAAATTTAAATTTAAAAAAATCTAAAATTTCCCAAACAGAAGTTACCAAATTTTTCTCTCACCACAATTCAGATTTTTCCCTGGAAGAAGATGCTGAAAATTCATTGATCACTAGAAATTTTGGGTTTGACTGAATAGCTTTTTTCAATAGAAACATTATTGACATAAAGTTTCTAAGCAGCTCCAATCCCAAATAAATATTTGTAGCCCATAATTAGAGACAAGCAGCCTACAGTGGCTTAAAGAAAGACATGGACTTTCTAGAAATCCAGGTGTGCAAGGGTTGGAGAAGGCAACATGAAGCCAGGTGTGACCTTACTTGCCTGTGAGAAGCACAGATGGGCTAAGAGAAGGCACTGGGTGAGGGGTTTCGGAGAGCCAGCTCAGCAGTGCTGATACCCCATCAGGGTTTGATGCTCAACCAGGATCAGACTGAGGAAAACAGACGGTGTCAAGGGCAAAGGAGTCCTTCCAACAGGATCAGCATGAGTAAACCATGTTCTGGCAGGCAACCTCACTCCAGGAGATGTAAGACATGACCAAACTTGCCTTGCGGTGTCAGGGCCACAGCTGATACCGGGACTGTGTGCGCTTGTGAGAGATCACCTGGGAGGGAATGGGATGGGGTGAAGAGGCAGCCCAGAACTGATAGAAATGGAGAGGTAAAGTCCTGCCAGTGGATGGTTGGCAAAGGTGTAACTGAGAAATGGGCGGAGTTGCTAAAGATGCCTGTGTTTCTGTATTGCAAAACCAAGGGAAGGAGTGGGAGAAGCATATCTCCCAGTTTATGTTCTCCTCTCCTTTGAAAGACTTTGATCTTGCCTCTTATTCCTAAAACAAACACAGGGAACTTTATATCATCAGGCTGGTGCCTGCTATTTTCCTTGGGTTTAGGAGGCATCACTGTGTGCTTCACCCCTGGGAGCCTGCTGTTTGCAGGAGAGCTGGGAGAGCTTGTGTCCTGAGGCAGCGCTAAATGAGGATCTTCTCCTGGATGAGCCACAAAGCAGCTTACTCCATACGAGCCAGGAGGAGCTGAGCGGAAGCGTGTCTCAGCTGGAAGTCTCTCTTAGCATCTATTACAACAGCAGGGTTATCTTTGCTGCCGAAAGGAGATGTTACTGTGAGCTATGACAAACTCATTGAGTTTTACAACAACACTGGAAAACTAACTGCAGTGAATTGAGAAAGGATGCTCAGGGAATGCTAAGCCAGTCCCTTCCTGCCTTTATTTTTACACCACTCATTAGACTTTGCTCTAAGGCATGAAACATGAGTTTGGATTGTGTGCACGTGCACTCATAAACACATGCACAGTTTTTATTTTTGCAGGGTTGCTCACAAGGGTATGACCATTGGGAGGTACTTTATTTTAGTGAAGACACAGAATACTGAGTGGATTGGAAATGAAAGAGGGACAGCGGGCTCCACTGGCATTTTCCTGAATTCATCAAAGAATAATATCAATGGCATGTGAAACCCTCAGCATTTTTTAGCAAATCAGCCCACTAATGAGAAAACACACATGTGGCCAAAGCAGTGATTGCAGCTCAAGTTTCTTGGCTTTGAAACTGCCACTCAAGCTACAGGAGAAATAGTTGTAGTTAGCAGAAATGCTACAGCTACTTCACCAGCACTCTCCCAAAGCTCCGAGCCAGAGGCAAGAACTTTACTTGACAAAAGGTCACTGAAGTGGTGCCACCGCTGGTATAGGGAAACAAAGGTGTAGATTTATGCTGACAGACTGTAGAAGAGGCCTGGTGAGGGCACTGCTGGGCCCAAAGTCATGTCATGCACCAAGGGAGCCATTCTGGTGTCTACACACAGGCATTATAGACAATGTGTAGGGTTGGAGATGCCTGTCGGTGGTGAGTGCGCATGGTAAGGAATACTGGGAACCCATGGCACTGCTGTAGCAGTTGGAGGCAAGGTGGGGTGCCTGAGGGTCTTTTAAATTCACTGTGTTTCACAACCGACGTTGCTCATCAGGTTATTCAAAAGTGCTGTGGGGAGCTCTATGCCCACAGCAGGCAGTGGTCTGGGTTGCTGGAAAATGCTAGCAAGGACATGTTTTCCTCTTGACACATCCCCTCCAAGAGGACTCCCAAGAGGGGAAGGCAGGCCAATGTCTAGCCTGCAACTGGCACCATCTGGGAAAAAAAAGAAATAAGAAAAGCATATCCACAATGGCAAGGTGAACAGCAAGAGCTTGAGGACCACCAGCTCATCTCCATTGCTGGGAATCTTGCAATGGCTGCAACTGCTCCACAAATTGATTTAATCCCTTTCACAGTGTCTTTTTCAGAGGGAAATTGGGGACCTTATTGTTATTTATTATGATCACAGCTACATCCTCAGAGATTTCCTTAATTAGCATCATTAGACACACAGCTTCATCTTAAAATCCTGGGCTTGTCAGCATGGCAAATTAAAAGTTTGGGGTTTTTTCTTTTCTATATTTGGGGTTGGAGAGTGTGTGAAGAAGAACTGGGGGTCTCCTGACAGTTTCAGAGAGTGTGGGAATCTGCCTTTAATCCTTGATGACTAGAGCAGCATATGCAGAGTGGGTGAACAAGGAGGGTCATTTCTATGCCAGAGAGGAAAACCAAGGGTCATTGCTTTTTACAGAAAACCCATCCTTTTGCACAGCAGATGAGTTGAGCATAGAGCCTGATGCCTCCCCTCGCCCCAGCAAGAGATTTCTCAAAACCCTGCAGGAACAATGAGGAAAAAACCTGCTCTAGCTAATGAACACTGCGTTCTAACAGAAGGAAGCTCTACAGAAGTATCTGTGACATCCGCATTAATAGCAAATGAGTTAGTTGTGATTGATGCTATTCCAGTGAACACCAAAGGAATTAATAATGATTAGGGCCATTATTTTAAAGCATTACCCCCCCCAAAAAAACCCAAAGGGAAAACAATTAGATGTCTTCAGTGGTTATCTTTCACAGTATACGTACTGCGGTGATCAGACATGATATTATTCCTATTAATCAACACAATGATGGAAAAGTACGTAACTCGTGTATATCCATGAAACAGTCTTTAGAAGCACATACTTTGTTTGCTGGTCTGCTTATAAGTCTGCCATTGGAACAGGGAAATATATTGGGGTTTTTTGTTTTCCTAGCAGAAGAAGGTGTCTCACGAGTTTGGAAAAAGTTTGGAGAGTTGTTCATTAAAACGAAGAAAACAAATAAAACCAGCCACACTTAGGGACAGATTCTGCATTTGTAGATCATATGACCCTGCTTAGCTCCACTGGGTCTGAGGAAAAGCAACCAACAGCAGATCTTTCCATCTGAAGTTTTTTGATTTTTTTTAGCTCATGTGATCCGAGCCCAGTAGGATCAGTTCTTCATCGGTAATGAAAGGTTGCTATGAGCCTTGTCACTGTGATGCAGGTGAGGAAACTGAGGCTTTGTGACACCATGAGGTTTTCCTGAGGTCATACACTAATCAGTACAGAGCCAGAGGGAAATCCTGATTTTTGGCACTCTGCATTAACCACTGAGTTAATAATCTCTCTTTTGTTCATCTCTGGTGTGTTGATTTACTTCTATCATCAACAGGTCATGACCCAAAGTCATTGCTCATCTGTGTCATGGTCTTGCAATGCCAAATTAGCTTTTAGAAATTCAGCTGAGCCTAATGGGTGGGTTTAAACACAGACACTGCCTGGGAGAGGGCTGTGTGGCACGATCTGTCCCCAAGACTACCCACGCCATGCAGAAGACATGGTATTTTCATCTCTGTGATTCTTGCACTGATAGCAGGCACCAGCTGCTGTGCGAGAGAAGCAATGCATTCCTG
>NW_010403244.1:8072-24694 GCF_000710305.1 Buceros rhinoceros silvestris
GAGCACCCATGGGTGCAGACTCACACCCAACTTGAGCTTGGCTGGAGTTAATAGTTCATATGCTTTATATACCTTCAGAGCGGGATGACTGGCCACGACTGGTTGGAAGGAAAGATAGTGGAAAAGTGGAGTTGGCCAGTTACGTGATTTACCTGCATCCTCCCAAGCAGGGGCAGATTTCACTATCTAAAGCCACAGTACACCAGTGGATTAATAAACACAACAGCATCTCTCTTCTCTTCCAGTGGGTACTTGTTATGTCCGCTACACCCACATCGTCGCCAAAGGAGGGAAAGGAGGCTTGAGCACCAGTCAGTGACAAAACAGCATCAACCCTCAGGACTGTTTTCTTTTCCAAGTTAAATTTCAGCCATAATTAAACTCTTCCAGACTGCACACACTTGGCTTCCATTTTCCTCTTGAAAAGTGATCTGAATTTCCCAGCCAATTCTCTGTACCCCTTAGTCACAACTTTGATGATTAACGTCCCCCGGCTGAGCTGAGAATCCCAATAGGCGCCTGTAATCAAATTCCTCCCTGATTCCCGTGATATAGGATCAGAAGTACAATGAAGAAGCAATCCTAATTTTGCAGCCAGAGCCAAATGCCAATTAGATCCTCAGCGGGTGTAAACTGAGCTGGCATTGTTCTCCCTGGAAGAGATAACACAGATTTACACCCAGATGAAGATCTGCCTTGCTGGCCTTTCCTGTGCTGTAACCCAGAGCTCCCGCTCCCTTGATCATGCAACGGCCCGTATGGAGGTGGGCAAAAGTGTTCCTCCATGACTGTGGGTGTCGATGTCTCTGGAGTAAGTGGGAAATGATCTGCCAGCTGTGTCCCTATCAGCAGGACCAAGCATAGTCCTTGTTTTAAAAGTCGTTTTAGGCTTCCTGGCAGCACTGAAGTTTAGCAGTGGAAATACATCTGTCCATACCTTCCCTTATTTCCAGCCTGAACAACCTCCCTACCCTGGACCTCTTGGGGGAAATGGCGTGGGTCGGGTTCCTGCACCCTCCTCTCTTGGGAAATGTTGCTCATGGCAACAACTCTGGCTCTTCACAGCTTCTAGAGCATCACAGCACAGCTCTGCAGTGCAGGACAACTCCCCTCGCCTCCCCTGGCTGCTCGTTGGCTGTCACTTAGCCCTTTCTTTCTACACTGGGGCTTAACATCGCTTTCAGAGACAAAATCCTTGTGATTCAACTACCACAGAAATCAAAGCAGGGAAGAAAAATAAAACCTTAAAACCTGTCTTCAGATAAGACATGGTAGCTGCAGAAGACTTCGGAGACCCACCCACCCATTTCAGGCGGGGGATGCTTGTCCCCACTGAGCACCTCCACGGTGATGTGCTGCCTGGCTCAGAAGGCAGCTGCTCAAAGAAGGGGTTAGCCTGCACCCATACAGGAACAACACACGTTACAAACTGCAGAAGCAAACCGGAATATATTCAGGGAATTAATTGTATGGAAAATTATCTGGGATATTAAAAGCCACACAAACATGCTGAATATCATGCTTTTTAAGCATACACAGAAAAACATCATTTTGAAGGGGATTATTGTTTAAATAGGCAATAGGGGTTCTAGCAGATAAGCTTCCCGTTCCTGTCTTTCTTATTGTCTGGAGTACATTATCTCCACCGTAATATTCTCAGCTCTCTCCAGGAGTATTGTCAGAGTGAAATGCTATTTTAAAAGTATATGTTTATGTTTCAATAGACTTTATAATAGCGAACACATCCGCCCAAGACACAGTAAATGAGAGGGAAGAAAAGGAGGAGGAAAATCAAGAGACAGAGGTTGCAGCTTCCCCGGTATTAAGCATAAATGTTACCCAGCAAAAAGTACACTGCGTTTTTTTTCTCCCTGCTGAATGCAGGGGATCGCTAAATCTGGAGGACGATTAGCTAATGTGCTTGACCATGGGACAAGGAGCCAGAAGTGCATACCAGTTGGACAATGACACACCGGCAGGACCCCAGCCCCTCTGTAGCGTTCATTGTCCCACCAGTTCAACAGACAGTTCATTGAATTTTCAAGCTTGAATTTAAAAGGTGAGAAAACTGCGCAGTGCAAGGCCGAGTCAACACAGGCTCCTGAGAATCTGCTCTGAATCAGGAAAAGTTTGAGCAGCCCTGATCCTGCATCTTGCGCTTCCAGAGAACTGGAGCCAACCTGTTGGGTTGCCCCTGTGTTTTGCTTTGCTGGGCATGTCCATGCACACATGTAGGTGGGCTTGGCTGGGCTGTGCCATTTATACACGGGAGGGGGCCGAAACTGCCCCTGAGCCTGTAATTCACTTTTGAAACTGTCAGACTTCTTTTTACAGTGCATTTCTGAAAGATATTCTGTATGGAGTGAATTTCTAACAAGCTTCCATGAGATTTTCATCTCTAGAGTGAGAGAAACCTGATAAAGATATAGATCCATTCTCACATCTTGGCATAAAATCATATCTTATTGGTTTAGATGATTCTGTGTCTTATTTTTTTATAGTACTAGTGTTTTCTAGTTGCAGCAGAGAATACAAACACTAGAGAGATCTCATTTTTTCTGCTAAATGGATTTTCATTCCACATGAGTTATCTCTCTCTAGATATAAACACACACGTAGAGATATACCACGTACACCACTTCACATTAAATGCCAAAGACACCATTAAATGCAATGTTAAAATAAAAAATCCCCAGGCTCACTCTCAAAAATCCCCTCTTTTAAGCATTCACAATTTAAAAGATACTTAAATAGATGTTCTTCAAACTTGAGTCAATTTTAGCCTCTCTAGTGAAAGCCCGTAAAACAAGCTGAGGAGTGATTTTCAGGAGGAGCTATTCTGGGAACAATACACGTGTAGCAACTCCATTGTTATATAGGGGATGAATGTGTTCTCTGCTCGTGCTCACCTAACTTAAATAGGTCAGCTGAACGGAAGCAAACTCTCAGTAACCATGAGAAAATATTAAAGAAAGGAATTAATCTGAAGAGAGAAGCACTTGCTTCCTCTCTGAGAAAAAAGAAAAACTACAAACGACAGTCTGAATGCTGAATTTATGGCAAGCTTTTTCTTACAGACTTGGAGCCAAAAATCTGCTGTCAGTTACATTAGTATAAATCTGGAGCAGCTCCACTATCATCATTAGAGTTACAGGCCAATTATGTAATGAAAAGAAGTATTTCAGGCTTGCCAAAAATCTTAAATGTAGGTCCCACTTGAGGCTGTGCTGAAAGCCTAGATAAGTGGCCTGAATTTCAGCACACCCTTCACCAGCATCTCCTGTCACTTACCTATTACTATGACACCTATCAACAGCCTGTGTATAGATTTATACTGTGTAATCAAGCATTATTTGACCTCTAGTTCTGGGACTAAAGAGGAAGTCAGCCCATTGGCTTTCCATGTCTTTGATGTTAAATTCTATGGACAAAATACTATTTAGAAGAGCCTGATAGATGGCTGTGTAAAATATCCAGAGATCGTAATGCATTCATTTGCCCTTCCTTTAAGATATGGCTGTCAAAGGAGATCGCGTCACCAACAGTGCTGACGAGATTCAGGATGACCCAGCATGTTTTAGGTGTCAGGGGTCCAGTGGAAGGTTTTCTCTAACTTTGAGAAAGCACATTGTGCTACTCATCTCTTGCTCCTTGCTGTTCCTGCAACTTCCCAAGAAGGGGGTTTGGGGTAGCAGCCACAGCTCAGTTTGTAGTGGATTGGGCATTTACACTTTCTGGTTTAGCTAAAAACCCCAATCTTGGA
This sequence comes from Buceros rhinoceros silvestris, assembly GCF_000710305.1. Lineage (NCBI taxonomy): Eukaryota > Metazoa > Chordata > Aves > Bucerotiformes > Bucerotidae > Buceros > Buceros rhinoceros. The sequence goes on from NW_010403244.1 coordinate 11,836, forward strand.
CACAAGATACATTTTCCTTTAAAAGTCTTATATAACCCTTACCAGCTCTTGTTCTTTCCCTTCTTTACAAATTCCACACCGCCCCCCACCAAGAAAAAAAAAAAAGTAATTTACCCAACAAAAATTCCGTTACTGAAATTCCCCAACCATTTCTACCAAAATCTGAGCCCCTGCAGAGCTGCCACCCTGGCACATGCATGTGCACATGTGCATACGGTGCACACATGTATATGTATCCCTGCAGGTTTCACAAAAACTTGGTACTGAACTCTAGCCACGGCTGAGGAGAAGGAATGGTAATTTGTATTTGCCACACTATTGAAAGGTAGAGTTCACGGAGTGCCTGGCACGGTCTCTTTCTCCATCTTCCTGAAGATGCAGAGTATGTAGAAATGTGAAGGGGAAAAAAAGGCAGGTTATTCCCAGGGGTGTAATTGGCCAGCGGTGCCTGGATCGTAGCCAGAAGATCAGAGGAAGAGAGGAGAGCACTGAGTAATGAACCGCATGCTTTTAATTTCACTTAAGACCTCAAAGCAGGAAAACCTGAGCTGTATCCATGGGGATTGCAATCAATAGCCAAGCAGATAACAAAGAACTGGTGCACGGGATAGAAAACTGCCTGAGCCCATTAGTTTATTGCTCAGCCTTTCTTTGGGGACTCGCTCTTCCTTGCCTGTGTGTTTGGCTACAACTCTGAATCCTTCAAACACTAGGGAGCAGCAGCTTCCTTTGAAAGCTTCCTAGCTGCACGGTGGGTCTGTTGCTGTCAGCTTTTGCCGTGTGCCAGCCCTTAAAATAAAGAGAGAAGCGGGGAAAAGGAAGGGGGGGCTGGTGGGAAAGCGTTCCTGATGATAATTTGATTGCATGCATTAATGATCAAAGTGTTGCAGACTAATTACCAACACTTACCTCTCAGATATAAAGTTATCATTTATCTCCCCACCCCAGGTTTAGCTTTGCATCTCCCCCCTGTTCAGGGTGATTGTCTGCAGCCTGACACCTCAACCTGCACCCTGATGTGCAAGCTCCCACCCAGCTCTCAGGGAGCATCTCCTCTGCAACACCACCATGTCCTCCCTTTGATGGGTACTATCCCATTTCAGGGGTCTTGGGGAATCCGATCAGCCTGGGAGAGGGAAGCAGAGTAGAAGGGTTCTTGGGGACAGAAAAATCAGTCACCTTCTCTTCGTCATCAAATCTCCAAAGATTGATTCCTCAGGGTGGGTATCTCAGTGAAAGGTGCCTGTGTGGAAGCGGCCCCAACTGGGTACCCACCAAGCCAGGAATGCAAATGATAGTCCCAAACAACGTGCTTTTCGATGCTGCTTCCAGCATCCATTTTAACTAGACAAATGCCAGCCTGCTGCCATCTGGTAACAAGAGGTACTGAAAGCCTCAGCGAGGAGCAGAGGGAATCCGGGGGACATTACCAGTTGCGAGCAGGTTGCAGAGGAGATTTCTTTTTAACCTGGGCTTTTCATATTCAAAAATGAACACAAAAGACTCTGGTAATGATGGGGACTGAGGAAATAGTCCCTCACATGCCCCCTCTGCCTCTACCCTCTGTGGCAGCAGGAAAAGCATCCTTGCCTCTTTCAGTGCCTCTTTCCTCTGGGGGAAGGGCAGGCAGGAGCAAATGCTGGGATGGATTTTATTTTATGTTTTTAATTAGATTATCTTTAATTGACTAACACCTTCCCCTGAGCCATCTTGCTCTGCTCAGAGACAAAATACCACGGAATTGGCCCATTTTCCAAGAGCACTGTGGTATTTCCTCTCTTCCTGCAGATAAATAACCTCCATGCAGACTTGGCTACCTGCTTGCAACTACTAGAAATAACCAAAAACCAAGGACCGGATTCACAAACAGTGGCAATCATCTTAACCTGAGTGCTGTCAGAAGAGTTGCTGCTGAGGACTGACCTTAATGCTTGCAAGGGACTGTTTCTGGGGATCTTTGGTCTGTTCAACCCACTCCTTTCACAGGGTGAAACTAAAGTTGTCATTAAATAAAATCTTGAGAGCTGCTGGTTCTGAGGTCGTGCTTGAGATACAAGTGGGTCCACAAAACCTTACAGCGCCTTCATTCCAGAGCATGGCTGTATCTGGGGAGGTTCCCGCACATGCAGCTCGATGCTCAGCATCGCAGTAATGTTTGCAGGGAGCAGCACAATTGGCCAAAAGCATCGAGAGCGTGGTGAGGCAGTGTTGTTGGAGCGCGCACACAGCAGATGAGATGTCACTGTTTACTTACACGTACTGTGCACAAACTGCCCATTATTGGTATTGCAAAGTTACTGGCTGCAGGAGGCACAGCATCATGTTTCAAAAGGCTGTAATGAAAGTGGGTCAGACATTTTCCCTTCCTGGGGCAATCCTTTAGCATAAGCAGGGATTTAAGTGTGCACAATTCCCATTATCTGCGATTGTTATACTCTTTCTCACAAAGAAAGGGCTTCATAATTTGACCGGATCTGTCAAATGCACACACAGCGATGAAAATGGCCTATTAGATGATAGGGGGTTGCCCTTTCAGTGCTGAGGAAGGGCTCAGCCCTCCTGGGAGAGGATGATTCCAATTCTGAATGGATAAACCCTGCTTGGTTTTAGAGGAAACATTTTCAGGGGAGTATTTTCATTTGGTCATGCAGTTATTCTGCTTATTTTGTCTCAGGGTAAACCCAGCTTGTACCTGGGTCTCCTCTGCAGCCAGGAAGGTGATTTCAGGCGTGACCTAGCTGTTCCTGAACTTCACAGCAGAGCCAAGGGTGAAACAGGCCAGCAAAAAGCAGACCCTCCATCCAGCCAAAAATTATCTGTGTGATCCATCTTCCACACAGAGAGCAGAGCAGCGGGTCCACTGCCTGCGTGCTGGAGCTATGTGACAAGGGCATGTCTGGACCTCGTCCAGGCCACTGGCACAGACATCCAGAAATATGGTACAACATCACCCAAAGTAGTAAGGGAGTAAGTTAAAGTAGCGAAATAGCTGCCAGGTGCAAGTCTCTTTAAGGCCCTGAACAGCTGAGTTGGAAGGCATTTTAGAGATGCATTGAAGATCCCTGTGAGCGGCCAGTTTGAGATCACTTCCCCGTCTCAGGCATTAGCATTTGGTGTCAGCTCTGTTCTCATTACACACATTAGTGTAAGAAACAGAAAATGGGAACAGAAAAAAATCCAGTCCCTGTAATAGCCTTAAAAGTTATTTCTGTGGTTCTCCTTGAAAGAAGAGTGTTTCAAATGCCTTGGTTGAACTGATCTTGTTTCGTGCTGCTTTTCCTCTTTGGAAGATGTAAGGCTAGTAGAGGAAAAGGGCATTTAATAGGAAGGAAGTGAGGAAGATAAAGAGAAATCCTATATTGCATAGGAAGGAAAGACGAGACTGAAAAAAAGCCTTAAAAACCCATCATCATCATTGTTCAGTTCCAGATGGGTGAGGGTGTTGCTCTTTTTTGGGTCTGAAGGCAAGTTCTGGTCTGTTCTCACTGAAAGATAAGATACTGCAAATAGTTTCTGGTTTTTTCTCCTGGGAACTCGGTGGTGGTGTTTCTCAGGTAGCATGGCTGACTGACAGCCCCCAGGACTAAAACCTCTTCCAAGCATTCTGAGGTAGACCCAGAGAGAAGACAAGAAGAAAAGGAGAAAGTCTTTTTTTTTTTCCTGTTTTGCAGTTTCTTTCAGAAAAGCTGGAGAAATGATACAAATTTGCTCTCTGGTGCCACATACTAATGAACATTTGAGATCTTCCATGTTTTCAAACTCCAAGGTGGAAGAAAACCAGCACACATACAAAACAAAAAAGTGGTGAAACTCTCCACAAGATTATAGTACCGCAGTAGTAGTCAGGGAGACAACTTTCTAGGTATGACCTCCAACGGATACAATATTCATTCCCCTTCCACGGGTCTCTCTGCTCACCACTCTGAAAGATGATCTTTCTAAATGCCAACTCATCCAACTCTACCCCTGATCGGAGGAGAATTCAGTCTGGCTCTTGCCTCCTCACTGGCAATAATGATTCTTCAAATGGAAATTAGCCGACAGATTTGATGATGATGCACGAGCCAGAAGAGAATACAGCTCACTCTGCCATAGCTCTGCAATCTCCTTGGGGAAAACAGGAGTAAAAATCCATTTGTGTTTGCAAACAAGATATGTCTTGAATGTTCACTGGGGACCTCTTGAACAAGGAGGTGCCAATTTTACTGTCGTTTTTCTAGACATCACACAAAACCTGCAGCCCAAGTGCGTGAGGTATTTTCTTCTCCAATAAAGACCTTTTGCCCTTGTGTCCTATACTGAAAGTGTTTCAATCCCTGGAGGAATTTTTGTCCTTCCTAATGTGATTACTAATCTGGGGATCTCTCATGCAGAAAAGGAGGAAGGGAGTCCACAGTTCATGTGTTTTTCTTCTCTTTCATTCAAGGCTGCAGATAAACACAAGAGTTTGTCAGCCACATGTCTGTAGCTACTTGGTCTTCTTCAAATCTGCCAGAGCCACATGTAGGTCAACAAGGTTTTCTCAATGAGGCACAAGGGAAGATTCAGGCCTCTGAAGACCTTCCAGTGGAGCCAGTACATTTTAGGACTTAGGCAGCTCCAAGAAGGTACTCCCAGCACCTTACAGAGTTAGCTCCTCTTGAAAATACCTCGAATGCACGTTTTACCCAGAAACTGTGTTTTCCTAACAAACTGAAGGGTTTCTGGCAGTGCGCTGTCTTTTCCCCCACACAAGCTTGTAATTCTGAAAATGTACCTAGTGGCTAGGACGGACATTTAAGATTAGAGGCAGAAAGCTATTAGTGTTCTCAATTTCTAATTAAGGAGTAAAAATCTATAGCAAATTAGCCATCTAAATAGGAGATAACACCATAAATACCTTTGTAGACCTTGGACTAAATCCTTTAGCTCCCACCATAAATGACTCTTACCCTATGCTCCACGTTTATCTCTGCAAGTGGATCTAATATGAGAAAACTTCATCAACTTCAAACAATGAGTATAATTTTACAGAGCAAATTAATGAGAAGCCTAATTTAAGACCATGGACACTAACTCGAAGGGAAATTTAGCCTGAATATCTGAAAACACTACATAACTGGTCTGTGAAACAGGATATGTGTCACTGCACAGAAAGAAGAAAAAAGGATGTTTAAAAACAGACTGGAGAAAACAATATGGCACTGAGAGAGAAGCCTGTGGTGAGAAGGGAGGACGGGATTAGTAAATAAGGCTTTTTGTCCCGAATTTTTGTCCTCAGTGAAGGGGGAAAGCCTTCCTGAGTTTACAAGGGAAATGTTGCTGCAATCTCTTTTCATTTAAATTAGCAGGTCATTCTGGGAGATGCGGGGAGGAGGAGGGAGTGGAGGGGACCTGCTTCAAATGGCTAAAAGAAAAACAAGGACATCTCAAAGGATGAAGGGAATTGCTCAGAAAATAGAGTTCACTAACACATGTCAACTTAGCATAAAAAGGCACTAAAACGCAAAAGTCCCTGAACAAAATACAGTGAATACAGCAAGTTGGAGACATGGTCACAGGGAGTTTGTATCCAGGTGCTGGCTTAGTAATTGGGTTAATGTCTGCAGATTCATAAGTACGGGTGTCCCACAGGGAAGCAACAGAGCATGCTCGTAACCTACCCTGTATCTCCTGAATTCATCATCCATCCCCAGATAGCTTAATTCATTTAGAAGGGAAAAAAAAATCATTTGTTTCTAAACCCCACATGAGGAAACAAATTTGACAGTGAAAGACAGAGAAAGAGACTGGCTGTGTGTCCTTGATAGGCTCTTTGCTTTCCCTTGGTAAGCCATGAAAGGTAGATTAAAAAAAGAAACTGTTGTTTCAGACTTGCGTCCCCAAATTTTTCCTTGTCATATCTGCTCTGCTCTGTTCTCCAAGGGTTCCTTGCAGGCTGTCTGTTGCTCTCTGAAAGAACAGCCTTTACAAAGGCTGAAAGCAGTATGCATTTTGCCTCCTGCTAGCATCCTGTGCGCAGAGCCATCTTGCTGGCAGCACGCGGATGGCAGATCCGAATGTGCCCGATGGCATGCTAATAAGCCAGGAGGATTTGAAGAGGAGGGCTCTGGACAGGACTGGGGTCCCTGTTGTCATCTGCTTCCACCAGCACCTTGCATGATATGACTAACATCTGCCACAGGTTTCTCTCCAAGGAGAGAAACCCTTTTACAGCCAGCAATTTTATTAGGGGTCCTTTTTTTAATGTTCAAGCTCCTTCCCTGTAATAGGGGAGGAAGTGAGTAGAAGAAGGGACCCATCTGGCACTTGAGAGGAACTCTGCAAGCTTTGCAGTGATCTTAATTGCTGTGGGATTTTCTGGTTGCCACAAACTGAACTCTGATACAGCAAAGCTTCCTCCTGTGGCTAAAGAGATCATAAAGGACAGGTGTAGAAAAAGAAGTCTGTAAAACTACAGAGTCTCTGAGTAGTGTGAAGACCCTTAAGAAAGACCTTGCAGCCTAGGCCAGTCACTGTGGTGGTCTAAATTTGAAGAGGAACATACCCAGTCAAATGAGTAGCTCAGAAGTACAAGAGGCAATTGAGACCTTTCTAACCATGCTGGATATGAGCAGTGTTTTCCCCAAAATATCAGCCTGAGCATTACAAGACAAGAACTATTATAAATGTAAGATCATGAATAGGGTCTACTATTTGTCTTCAAAGCAATTTTGCTATTAGAGAGGGAGAAGAAAACAAATCAAGCAAATTACATTTGTTTTAAAATGATCAATCTCTTCATCTGACCCATTTGGCCAGTTTCCACGCTTGTCGGGTGTGACTGCCTATACAATCCTCCATTGTTTCTAATGACCTGTTCGGTCTCGGGTTAATTGACCCACTCAGACATCTTTCATTACTCTTCTTATTTTAATAAAAAGCACTTGTGAAATTTATAAATGCTAAGATGAATCAGGATAAAAAACTACAGTTAAAGAAGGTTCTTATTTAGCTGCTTCCACCCTTGCTTTTCTCTGGGTAATGGCTACAAGCAGGCAAGTGGCAGTAAAGGAAGATACAGTGCAATACAAAGGTTTCCTAAGTGCTCCTTCTGGTTACACTACATCAAGTAGGTGCACCTTCATCAGAGGAGCATTAATTCCAAGCCCATTGTGTTTATGGCTATCTTGGATGAAGCCTTGAGATCATTTTAAACCTGATGTAAATACCTGAGAAATGTGCAATTAACAGTCCCTTATGAAGGTACTTCCTTGACGACCTCAAGCCATAGGTGGAATATTGGAAGGCATGAGAGATGTGTTCAATATTTAAATCTCTTGCAAGCTGGGAGGACATCATTTAAATGAGTAATAAACTCATTGGCACCTCCAACAAGGCCAGTGCCTGGAAAGGCAAAACTCCCATCAATTTTCCTTGAAACACCTGTTGGAGAAACTCAGTATTCAGTCGAGACCCCCTGAAGTTCACTGAAAGTTTTCACTGCTCAAAATTCCACTGTGGGTGGAGGATTTGTGATGTGTGCAACTTGACTGTGTCTATAATATCGGCTGTATGCACACGCTACGTTAGCTCAGTAAGGAGTGCTCGGCATTTTATCTAGGAAGCAAGCCATGAACCCAAAAAGGCTTTTCTCTGCAGGTGTTCAAGAGGTGGTGAAAAAGCCATTAACTTTGGTCTCTATGCTCAGCCCTGCTCAGCAGCAACTAGGGCCAGGCATGGTGTCTAGCTTAAAAGACAGTTTGAGGTAAAAAGATGGCTAAGGCAGACCAAACCCAAGCCTTTGGAGGACAACACTTCAAGGGTGGCTCAGCACATTCAGGTTACGGGTGGGGATGGCCAATATCTAGGCATGACAGACACATGCTTAGATCTTCTTATTCATTCAGCCTCCTTTTCTTCTTATTCAATGCCTCATTCTTATGCTAAAATACACCCTCTGAATGGGCAAGTACGGCAAAATTCAAACGCACTGTGGGAGTGAGAGAGGGAGCACCAGGTAGTGGCACCTTGGGAGGAGAGAGAAACATCCAGGGTTTGCTGGGAAGGATCTGCTCAGAAAGACCCTGGGGGAGTCTGCATCCAGCCCTGTAGTTGTGACGGTTTTAGTAATAAAGCAGGAGCACTGCGGAAGACAGATGATCCAGAAGAAGCTCAGGGATTAAGGAGAAAGCTTTGCAGAATTTTTCAGACGACATCAAATGTGCTTTAATATCAACCAATGCTTACTGGAAAAGAGTGAACAAATAATCTGGTGTTAAACAATTCTTCCAATTTTGCCCTATTTTTCTACTTAACTTTTAGTATTTCACGGTATTTTCTATATTCCAGGCACAATTAAAGGGGTGGGGGACTCTTCTGCACAGGTTCCAGGTTGAATTAGCTCAGTTTTCAAGTCAGTTTCTTTGTTTTAATAAGATTGCAGGCATATGTTTAAGTGTTTTATACCAACATAATTATGCGTGCAGATCAATAGAAATGCATATTATCAAGTAGGTACACCAGGATACAGGTTTTTCATACGGAAAACATTGCATACAGCTTGGCATCTTGGTGATTGACACAACATTATTATGACTAAACTGGAAAGTGTCTTTTCCTCTAGCACCCGTCTCCCTGTTTGCTGCAGAGAGGGCGGGTGGGAGTTGTGAGTCTCCCCACACTATCCCTTCCTGTTTCATTTTGCATTAATGCTCTGACAGGAGAGAAGGCCCTGTAGAGAGTAAGAGTGGGCAAATCTTTAATTTGGCCTTGGGATTTAGATGTCTTTATGCCTGGGTCATGAGTGCACCAAGGCAAGCCAGGCTGCACAGCCTTTACTACTTCTTTACATTAAGAGGTTGCACATACTGGTAGAAATCAGTGGGTACCAGGACATCCTTCTGCAGTTCCCACTGAATTGTGCCCTGAATGCTGGCAGGTACCACCCGTGACTCACGTCCACCTGGGGACATGAGTGCTTGTTTTAGCACTGGCATTACTGGGTCTCTTGCAGCCTGCTCTCTTTGCTCGCTGCAACTCCTCTCCACCCTATCTGTTTCCAGCCAGTAGTATGGATGGTCATTTTGGCAGGATTATCATTCTCTGTGGTACCCTGGAGCCCAGGATACATTTAGACACTGTAATAATACTGATAACGATAATAATAAATAAAGCTGGAATCTTGGGAAGACATTTATTTTAATGATTCCAGCTCTGCCTGCTACATTCAGAGGTAATATCAGCTATCTGTCTACGTCTTCTTTAATCTGGCCAACTAATTTGAGGTAATATTTATCACATAAAGGCTCTGGGTATTTGCAAATAGCTCTTCTGTCCATTCATAAGCCTCAAAACTTGGATTTCTTGAAGCAGAAGATCCCCAAGGCTGACTAGCCCAGGCTTGAGGCATTTTGAGTTTTGACCTCTATGCTGCAAGCTTTGGGCACTTGCCCCTCGTACTGGGTTTGTTCACCACTCCCAGGCTTCAAGATAGAGATTAATACAGAAGTTGAGCAGGGATACCGTGAAACATGTCCAGACAACCTCCCATCTTCCAGCTCTCAGTGGTTGAGGTTCAGTGTTTTGAGCCAGCGATGCAACGTCTCCCTAGTTAATAACGCAGGTGGACCCCTCTTCCATGAACACCCTCATTCCCTCCCTGAAACTGCACAAACTTTTAAGGATTCAGATTTTCTTGTGGGAAGGATTTTCACAGCTTATCCACACGCTGGTCTGAGAACAGCACCCTTGTACTCACTCTGTGCCTGCTGAGTGTTCACCTCATTTGGCGCTCCCTTGTTCCTCTCTTGGAAAAAATGAAGAGTGCTTGGTCCCCCCAGCTTGCAGAGTTCTCTGTGGAAGGATTTAAATCTGGCAGCAGATGCCTGCACCTCTGTGGGAAACCCGCTGAGCCCTCATGCATCTTACAACAGCCTGAGAGTGTTGTGAGCCTGAGAGTGTTAAGGGAAATTACTGGGCAGCATCTCATCTGCGCTGAATCTCTTAAGAAGGGTCTTGGTGAGTGGTCCAGCAATAGGCATCTTTCAGAGGACTGAGGCCTCCTTTCTTGCCTGACAAGTTATGCTCTCACACTCTTTTTCTCTCACCTTGTTATTCAGTGCAATGACTTATGCAAATGAAGAGCAGCTGAACTTAAATAAGAGAAGTCTTTAGGGACTAGCAAAGGGCACGGAACTTGGGGAGAGGGAGGGATAACTGTATTTGCATAGTCATCATGACAGTCACCAGAGCAATAAACAATTAGGTTCTTCTGTGCTGATAAATTAACAACGGTTCAGCTGCAGTATCTGCTCCCCAGTCTCTATACAAGAGAGTCAGCTAGGCCTTCAGGTGTTTAAGTAGCACTTGCAAAAATCCTTGAAAAGAGGGGAACTTCGCTGTAGAGAGAGTCTGTCCCCCCTCAGGGCATCCCTGGAGAGATAACTCCTCAACTCACCCACTCGGCTAATGAGTGTCAGTGAAACTCTGCAAAAACTCCTCAAGGTGAATGCATCAGATAGGAACATACATGGATACAAAGGCACACAGAGGAAATCTTTGTTTCCTGCAGAAGAAAAAATAAAGGGTATATGTGTACGGGAAAGCAGCCTTTCTTGTCCTGCATTCCCCCATTTTCCTTGCAAGCTTGAACTCCTTGAATAAAAAGGCACAGTGCTGAAATGATGTCTCTAGGTCTACAAACACAGGCTTGTTTATCAACACATAGCTAAATCACTACTGCAACACCACCTTAATTAATAACATGACCTTGTTAAAAGTGGCATCTAACGGCACATGCTAATTCCTGCCTACTTCTAAGTCATGTTTCTTCCTATTCCCGGTAAAAACAGGTGTTTACTCTTCACCTCAGCTCCACAGAGTGCAAGGGCAAGTGATCCTGTTATCTTCCTGAGTGCACAGCCTCTGTTGATAGCATAAGGCATAGAAAAAGCAGGGCTTGATTTTTCCAGGTCCCAAGCAGAGTTTCCAGTGACCACCCTTAGGGAGATAATCTGGCAGCCCAGGGCCTGGCTTTTTTAGTTCTGCAAGTGGCTTGAATGAGGCTGGAGATGGCATCCCTGCTGGTGAGTTTTCCTTGCTGTGGTTTGCAGGATCCCCAGCCTCAGAGCAGCAGGTCTCCCCCTGCACCTGGACAGGGGCCATGTGTGGGAGTGGCAAATGTGGGGTTCACTCTCTGGGACCCCATGGGTCTCCTGTAGTTCCAGACTAAACCATAATGCACAATACTGTCTCCAGAGAGCATATCTTCCTAGAGAACCTCCTGCTCTGGGAACCTGCCCGTGGACATGCAATATTCCTCCATTTTAAGGGTGATGAGGGGGGTAGAATAGAAATAGCAAAACAAAACTGAGAAATCCTTTCTGTCTCCTGGTATCTTTGCTACTTCATTGCTTTATAATAAATGCACATTCCCAGCTGGCCTGAGGGCCCCTGTCCTCTGCCTGGGCAGAGGTGCTATTCATTCACGGTTCACAGGGGAAGGAAGGAGTCACGCGCTCTCCTTTCATAGTTGTATAGCCCAGAATCAAGAACTCTCCACGAGACACTATCTAATCAAAACCAGACACTCCCTCAGGGCACTGTATACATTTAGGAAACAAGGACAGTCAGCCCTCCATGACCAAACTTCTCAATGAAGGAGAGAACAGACCTTTTTCTATCACACTCCCTGAGCTTGCCAGAAAAATAGAACATTTTCCTTTCCTCCTCCCCAGGTCCCCACCCCCAGTTCCAACACAAAAGCAACCAGAGAAATGGCATGCCCACAGCTCACCCTGGCAGAAACACTGCTCCGAGGATGCCCTATCTATAACTTCCTGCTCAAGACAAAGAGACTCTGAACATAACAGATGCATTCTTCCTGACTTCCCCGCAGTGGGGCTGAAGGAGGACAGCCACAAACAAGGCAGCAAGTGCTACTAGCAGGATGAGAGAGACAACAAGGGAGCAGAATTGCTGGGTTTAATTTCTAGTCCTCCCACTGCTCACTGTAGGGAGAATAGATAAGTCATGCTTAACCTCCCTCCAACACAGTTTATTTAATGCTATCTGGGTTTACTTTTGTGAAGTCTCAAAAAACTCATGCTCGCATTGACTTTGTTAGTGCCCACGTGTGAGATCACACGTGCAACAAAGGCTAGTGCCTGCCCGTCCCACAGAGTGCACGATCCTTGCATGTGACAAAAGACCCCCATTGCTTGTGGCCGCGGCACATGGGCTGAGCAAGGTCTGGGGATCAGCAAGGAACAAGGTGGAAGTTGCAGTGAAACTCCTGAGGGACAGACATGTCAGGCTTTGCCGAAAGGTTGACGTATGCAAAAGGTTCTTGGGTGAAAAAAGATACTGCTCTTCACTTTTCAGTCATTCAAGGCATCATTCTTACCATGTCTGAGTGATGGGGACTGATGGTTGCCTATGGGGTAATACTGCGCTGGGACAACTCGATTTCGCAACTGCCAGCTATAACTCATCTTCCCGTTCTAAAGTCTCTGGGGCAGAGGCAGTCTTCTTCATTCTGTCTGTTCTGTGCCTAAGACTGCAAAGGCCTTAAATCCTGATTATAGCCTCTGAGTACACCCACAGGACAAACGTTGAGAAAAGCAGCAGCTTTGCAAGGAGCAAAGCCAGAGTCAGACTGTGGAAAGGGAGAGACACTGAGAACAGGGAGTTTAAACTCATGCATTATTCCCCAGAGTGTTTTTCCTGCTAAAGCAAAGGGATACTTGAGGATGGGCCTTAACTTCTTTAGTGTAAAGCACCCTGAAGCGGAGCATGCCAGCCCTGTCACCCCCCTCTCCTGGTCCTCAGTGGCAACTCAGGACTTTCACTCTTTTCTCTCCACAGCTTGGGACTTCTCTGATGCACAGGCTGCTTTGGG
>NW_010403244.1:24737-29741 GCF_000710305.1 Buceros rhinoceros silvestris
ACTCTTTCCTCTCCACAGCTTGGGACTTCTCTGATGCACAGGCTGCTTTGGGAGACAAGGAAGGGTACTGCTTAAAATGGAAAAGAAAGCATTGAAAGGATGATTACATGTGGGAGAAAAAGAAAAAAGGCCACTTTCCTCCTCACAAAGGGAAGCTGCTGGCTGATTGCTTTAGGCAATACACAGAGGTGGCTTTGTAACACAGTTTTCTATCCAGGTTCCTCTTTTAACTGATGCAATAGAAGAGGAGTGAGAAAGAAAAAGTGGAAGTGGATTCAAGGCCTCTTCACAGAGGCCCATCTTATAAGGCTTTTATCCACTCTTGTCAAAAATAACCACATCTGGTTGAGGCTTACAGAGCTCCCAGATCTCATTGCCACCAACTACCAAGCCCAGATGGCCACCCGGTTCCTCTGGAGTCTGCCAACCAACTCCACCCAACCCCTTCTCTTCGTCTCAGTGCCTGTGTTTTCTGTAGCCTTCCTTGCAGATGTCACTGTATCAGGTCAGACCTACATGCCTGGCCAGTGTCTTCCCATACTGTGAGAAAACAGCCGTATTTTTTATGCTACCATCACCTCATCTAGCTAAAAAAGGGCTGGGAGTGAAGAGGTAGAAACAGGAGTGTATGGAGCAGTAATACAGATGATGAGAAAGATATGACCAAGTCTGGGAGATATACTAGCTATCGTGATGGGCAGAAGTCTTTTTTTTTTTTCACTGAAGGGCCTTCCCAATGGCTTCTTTCCTTCTCATGACAGTGTTAGTCATACACACACCAGTCCATACACTAAACTTGGCAGCATGGGAAGCAGCCATTCATGCCACCTCTCCCTCAAGACCCTCTGTGTCTCTCCAAAGCCATTTTCATTCCTTACCTCTCATCATCACTCTTCTCACTGGCCACACACAGATTTTCAGTAAGGATTTTAGCTGCTGAGAGTAGAAAAGGCAGAATAGTGTTGTTCTTCTTGTGTGCATGAACTCCTCTGTCTTGCCTTCTTTAACAACACAATGATTTACAAATGTCCCTATTGTCTCACCTGTGGATTCCCTTTACATCCTGTTATTTATTTCAGGGAAGCTGATTTCCTTTTTGAATTATATGAAAGCTTTTGCCTGAAATGATGGAAATTTATGAGTTGCGGCTCCTGGCTCCTCCCCCAGGGCCCATCAAAGAGGTACATTACAGGGAGCGAAGAGGGGAGAGCAGCGTTTGCAGACAGAACTGAATGGACAAGCTTCCCAGTGACAGGAGATATTTATGTATTTGCCAACATTTTAGAATAAAAATAAGGAGAGTTACTGAGGTGTGGGGAGGAGTATGGAAGGAACAGCAACCTAAAACACAGCCATCAATCTCCTGCCTGCCCTCGGTGGGGAGTGGAGCACAGACCTCAGTCACTCAGCTTTGTAAGCAACTATTACATAAGGATGCAGATGGAAAATTTTCTGCTTCTTTCCTCCAGGTCTTCTGCCCAAGACCTTTGCATGGAAAAATGGCTTAAAGTAGACAAGACCTGTGTCAAAAGTGGTGCAGGAACATGGAGAAATGAGGAGCTGGTTTTCTGCGTGGAAGCTGCCTAGTGAAGAGAGAGCAATTCAGGCTTGGTTATACCGTCACTACTTGCTCTCTGAGGGGGCTCGGCACCAGGATTGGTGGGCATGTTTGTCAGCGGGATTATGGGCAGTGACTATCAATTTGTGGGATTGTTAACTGGCAGCCTCTCACAGCCAGAGTCGTTAGTACTATTAATGCTTGGTCCCATTAAAGAAGTCCTAGGTTGATTACCTTCCACTTCAAGCATTTTTCCTTTTGTTTCTCCCTTTCTCTCCTGGTGGTGTCTTCCTTCCCGGGCTGACACTGCAGATGAGGGCTGAAATTTCTGCCTTTCGGTTCCATTACACACTTCAGGTCTTGCCCAGGTCAAGAGCCTCTCCAGCTGCATGGGGATGATCTCTGAGAGCACTTCAGGCTTTTATGGGCTTGGAGAATATCCTTGTTGACTCATGAATTGCTGTTTGTGTGTGCTGGCATGGAAACTAGCTGCCCCTCAAGTGTGTAATTTGTCCCTCCACCACCAGGTTTCTCCTCAAGTTTTGTGGGCAGTAGTTTGGGACCCCTCACAAGTGCAGCATCTTCACAGCACCTCTGAGAGATAGGGGAGGAGGCACAGAAGGATCAGCTAGCATTCCCAGGAGATCCGCACAACGGAGGGAGGGTGCTATAAAGCAGAGAATCATACTGTGAAGAAAATTTGAAACAGAACAGAAAGTGTTGATTTTAACTATCTTCTGGGGGGCTTGCTTGCCTCTTCTGTTTTTCACTTGTTTCAGTAACAAGTCATTAAACGTGTGTGTGTGTGTGTGTTCACAAATTGTTGGAGGATAGTCATTTGGCTTGTAGCATTTTGTGCTTTAATTGTAAAGGATGAGCTTTTTATAGAAGCGTATTTCAGCTTATAGGCCACCCTGAGGATACAGCTGTCTTGTAATTTGCAGCATGTTACTGGTCAATGAAGTCTCGTGATATTTATTTTATCTGTAGAATATTTGGTTATTTTTATATGTAATTTTATATATTATTTTATCTGTTCATTTTCCAAAAGCTGAACGTGTCCAAAGAAAGGAAAAGGGGTTTGGGTACTTACATTTAGGTGCAAGTACTTCTTTGCTGCACCCTTCATGTGTGTGTCCTCAGCAGGTGGATGAAAGAGGCACAGACATGGGTCAGTCAGCTCACTGCTGCAAATTCAAGACATCCCCTCCCACCAAGTGTTGTATTTGTCTGATGAAAGCATCAGTCAGTTCCCAAAGACACACATGTTCTCATTAGGGATCGGCAATCCTGTCACATTTGTCCCGACACACGTGGCCTTGTCATGCTGGCATGGCAGGAGAACAAATCCTTTTGACTGCAGGCTTTGTGCTGCTACCTCCCCACAAGAGGCTGAGGAGAAGATGCTCCCTGCAATGAACAGTGCCCTGATAAGAATGAGCAGCTTTCAGTGCTGTGTATCTTATTAATATCCCTGTTTTCACTCAGGCCATGCATCTTGGAGGAGTGATGAACCGCTGTCTCTGTGGCTACACTGCCCCTTCCATCCTCCCCTCCCACCCCTCTGTTCAAAACTGACCAGCTGTGTGCTGAAGACACAAATAACAGCTCAAGCAAGAGTCAGCAGCAGAGAGACTGGGAAGGAAGGTGGCTGCGTGGCACCTGGGGACTTGAGGCATGCAGTTGCCACATGAGATCTGAAACATGCCAGCTGTCGGGACCCACCCCTGCAATCTGCCAGTGCGCACAGCACCACAGACAAAGGCTTTAAAAAGAGAGGAAAAAACCCCACAGTAGCAGTAAAAATTATTTCCTCAAAGTTCAGGAACCTGTTATTAATGATTTCTCCAAGACCTGTATGCCAGCGCAGCTGCGAATGCCCACCCTGTCTTTGCTGCAAGCAAGAGCAAATATGGAGTGAGGCAGCATATCAGAAACAGCCTCTGAGCACCACAGCAGTTGCCTGTCTCCACTGCTCTCCCAAGCAAGGATTTGGGCAGAGTGCGTGCGGCAGGGACTGGAAACCTGTGTACCTTAGAGCCCCTTGAAGCCTCTCCGATTTGAAGCATCCTCCCCCAGCTCCCCAGCTGATGTACAAACCTACAGAAAGATTACGTTTTCTCTGCGGAGCCACAGCCCATGGATGAGAAGCAGCTTCAGATGACTGCAGTTATGGGGCACAGCAAAGGACTTTCCCACCGAGCATACGCTACTGCTGTGCTGCAGTGTGCAGTCTGATGGTAGTTATGGTCAACCCGTGCTTGTGGGTACAAAAGTGGGCAAGCTAGAGGCTAATTCCCTCACAACTCGCACTCCACCAGGACTGTGGGGCATCTGCAGCAGACACGCTCAAATAACGCAGCATCGATGGACTTCTTCAGTGTGTGTATCCTCTCACTCCTCATTAGGTAAGGAACATTATAGAGGAGGAACTGAAGAGGAGGGTCTAGGTGGGGAAGGAGCCGTACACTGAAAGTTTTAGCTGAGGAGCTGGTCTCTGGAGAAGTTCAGTCCAGCTGCTGGTTTGTTTCTGGTCCTGGGCTGAAGCTCGTATGCACCATGGGGCAAATCTCCCCAGGGTAAAGATCTTACATCCGACGCATATGGCAAAGCTATCCTGCCAGTGGCCTGCCAGGCTTTTCTAGGGATAAAAAAAAATAAAACCTCTTTTTTGGAGTAATCTTTCCTTGGCTGAGACTGCCACGCAGGAGTTGTCCTTATCATCATGTTTGTAGTTCCTGCCTGCCAAACAGGAACTGGATTTTAATCAACAATTTGTTTCCCTTCAGGGCATCAAGCAGTCCTGCTTAGTCTTTGGGATGTGACCAACACTCCCCTACCCTTCATTCATACAAATGAGCGGTGCTGTTGCTTAGTAGTGATTTCTAAGTAGCTATGAGGCTAAAACTGGCCCTTTACACAATTTCCTCTGCAGAGGATACAGGAGATAGGAGGGAAAGCAAGGCCAGCATTAGCAAAGGCGAGGACTGAAGCTTTGTATCTCTGTGCCAGCTGCTGGGACTCTGGGTTTTAGAATCACCAGCACCCACTGAAGAATATGGGGAAAATTAATGGCAGTAATAACTTTTCAGTTGTGAGCTGAATTTTCTCACTCCTGCTTTCCTTTAGGCCCCTTCTAGTTGGGGCACAAGTCCCTGAAAATGGATCTAGACTAATCTGGGAATAACACCATGGGGCATGTCACAGGGGACATGTCTAAGCGGGTCACAATAAAATGCAAACCAAGAGCTGGAACAGAACAGTATCTACACAAAGCAATCCCTTCTAAAATGCCTCTTTTCCAGGAACAAAATGTGATGTGATTATTGTTCTTTTTCTGGAGTTTTGATACTTTTCTGCTGCATCTTTCACAGCTGGAGGTTGGCTTCCTTGGGGGGGACCTGTTCCCCCGTTCTGTCCCAGCAGCTGGCCTACAAGTCTCCCTG
>NW_010403244.1:29851-30628 GCF_000710305.1 Buceros rhinoceros silvestris
TGGGGGATGTAGATAACCTTTCTGCCTCTTGCAAAGACATGACCACCCTTGTGTAACACGGATTGTTCTGTGCGAAGGAACTGGAGCCCGCACCATGGTAGAATGCTAATTCTCAGTCTTACTTTCAGCTTCCTGGATTTAATCGGAATTTTTCTGTGTAACACTAATGTTATGGAAATCAGTTGTAATAGATGAGGACCATTATTGTTCTTCAGGTCAAGCAATCAATGCAGTAATTTCCTTCCACTTTAATGCTATTATGTGGCTGTAATCATTTCCAGTTGAGTTTGCGTGAGAATCAAGTTGAAACTGCTCCTGGTCGCATTTACCTGGAAAATTTTCAAGAGTCTCCTCTAGAAAATCAAGACTTTCTTCCAATGAGCTTTAATTAATGGTGATCATGATTCTGCTACTCTCTGAGGATTTCGTATCTTCCAGAGCTGTCACCAAAGACACCCAGGGGATGGAGTAACTCACTGTGCATTTCTGTCTGAGAGATAACTCCTTGGATTCTTCAGGCTGCCTTGGATTGCTGCCTGAATGCATTTTAGCTTTTTAACAGCAAAGCTAAACCAGCAGCAACCCGTCTCTTTTAGGGACAGTCACATCAGCCCTCAGTGATTAAGGAAACCCAAAACACTGCCTGGAAAGCAGGGCTCAAAACACTGCCAGTTTTCTTCCATAAATCCTGTTCTTTAAACAACACGCCCATATATAATAGTTTAAATAAAGCGGGGCCGGATGCAGCCCAGAAACAGAAAGTAGCTAAAAGGAATG
>NW_010403244.1:30771-31438 GCF_000710305.1 Buceros rhinoceros silvestris
TAGTATAGCTTATATATTGATTCAGGGGTCCACAGCCCTTTAATTTTCCTGACAGTTTTATGCCCAGTTATCCCTTCAGAGGCTGCTTTTGATGCCTTTTCTGCACTGTGTGATATTGGAAAAGTCATGCAGAAAGGCAGCACAGATCCCAGCTTTTTTTGACATCAAAAAACATGTCGATGTGTGGTTTGGCAGAAGGGGAGGAGATGTTATGTACAACATATCTGGGGTTCTTCTGTCAGCAGGGGCTGATTCAGGCTATGCATCTGCTGTGATTCAATTGTCCAGTATTTTGCTGGGTTTCCAACTAGCTGACAGCAGGAAGAGGAGAAACTTTGACCCAGTTTCTTAAAATCATCAGAAAGATATGCTCCGACAGCATCCAAAAGCAGCAGCACTTCATAAAGGCCATTGTTTGCTGAGATAGACTTGGCCTGGCATCCTCGTGCCTGTTGGAAAGCACCTTCTGCAGCATGAGGGTGGTGTCCAAAAGCAGAGGGACTGGTGGAGCAGAAAATTTGAGGCACACTCGGAAAAGCATGGAGTTGACTTTGCTAACCAGGTTTCCCTTGTGCTTAGCAACAACTCCAGTGGGCCCCTGGGAGATTTCGGTAGTCAGGAGCCTTGTTCCTTGGCAGAAACATAATGTTGGCTGTTTAGCATGCTG
>NW_010403244.1:31567-31812 GCF_000710305.1 Buceros rhinoceros silvestris
TTCTGCTCCCTAAAAGAAAGTAAGCCAGAAGCTGAGGATGGTATCAAGTCTGGCAGAAGCAATAGTCTCATTGACAAGGACCTGATCCCACTACACCTGAGCAAGGCAAGTTTGCAAAAGGACATCCTGCAGCCAGGCCATATGATTCAGGACTCTGCCTCAACGTGGATGCACTGCTTCAGCGCTCCACCTGTGTGAAAACCAGCACCACACGTGACAGATTCAGGTGACATAAGGTGACCGTT
>NW_010403244.1:31974-48075 GCF_000710305.1 Buceros rhinoceros silvestris
TGGGTAAGAGGCTCATTAAAATTGAACGTGCAGCCCCAAAGCCTGCACAGCAAAACCAGATGCTGCATATGCTTTTCCCCCAAAGTACTGACCCATGCACTTTGATATTCTGTCTTCTCACATCTCTGTTGTTAAACCCCCACTCTGTTCTGGCCAGCTTTCTCTTTTCATGGAGCCATTTGTGGTTGTGTCCCACTTCAAGAGCACGTGTAGGTGTCTCAGCCCATTCAACATCCTCATAATCACGATCTACAACATCCGTTGTTGCTCCTCTCCTGAGTAGTTTTGAAGCAATGGATACCAATCAGAATAAATCGCTCCAAATAGCACTACAGTTTGCTGGTATGGCAGAATGATGAGCAGAACGATTGCAGATTCATTTTAACTTGTACGCTTAGCCGGAATTGGTGTGGACTAATGGCTGTGGCAAGGTCAGCAAATTCCTTTTTACCTGTGACCTCTGGCAGGATTTTAATGCAAGGTCTAATACACTAAACGATTACCAAAGGAGTATCTAGGTGTGTGTCAACCCACATCAGTGTGAACATTTCTGGATGTATGAGTCTAGTGTAATCCAAACTTAGGGAAAACATTTAGTTTCCTCTCACTGGAAGCATACAATGTACTTGCATGTAGTGAAAACAGGCACATCCTCTGCTTGTGGAGTAGCATTCCCCTTCTGCCCTCTCGCCACAGTGAAAGGTGGAATGTCCCACTCAGCACCACTCTCTGCTCCATTATGTCCATATTGTCATGTGATCCCACACCCCTTTCCCTTCCTGTCATTTCCACCAGGCAACAGGGATCACTTATCCTAAGCTTTGTTGACAGAGGCAGGGCAAAAATAAAATTGGCTGCAGCATGGTGCATTCAAAACAGAACCCTGGGCTTCCTTTTTACCTTGTTGAACAAAAAGCCAGGATGCAAACACTTGCAGGAAATTCTAGGCTATGTCTCAATTGTCCTTTTTTCAGTTCCAGCTCTGAATGAGGGACTTCGATGGGTTATTTTGAGATTGAAAGCGTCAACCCTTCTAATAAAAGGAGCCATGTCCCAAGTGTCCAGATAGCCCAGGGCTGCAAGACAGGCATGGTACACATTGAAAAGCCAAGGAAAAGAGAGATTGATGTGTGGTTCACATCCAGGAGATGACAACACGTCCATAGTGCTGAGCTTTGGCAGACTACCTGGGCAACCCAGTGGCATTGGTGCCATCAGACTGAGCTGGGCCACTTCCTTATGTAGATGTCGCTGAGGTTGACAAGTGGTTACCTCATGCCCTGCCTTTATATCAGCAATAGTATCTGTGCTGGGAGTTCTTCTTCCTGGGGCAACCTTACATCACATCTCCTAAAAGAGCTAAGTTGGGTCTACTGATGGGAAAACCTGACCTTTGCAGTGCAAAATCATCCTGGGGTTTAGACAGCATCATCCCCCATCCCAAGCTGCCTTATGAAGTTTGGCTCTCAGCACTATTCATCTGGGCTAGAGTCTGATGGATCCATCATGAGCCTTGTATTGAAACAGATAGATGACAGCCAAGTGCAAAAGAGAACACAAACACCTTGGTCCAGGCGCGATAAATTCTCACTTGCTTCCTTGAGCTTGTATCCTCACACTTTTCCTCTTCTGCCCTCCCTCTTTCTGTATGTCAAATTGGTCACTATCCCTGGAGTAAACTCCATCTGACAGCTAACTCACAGACTGACAGCCTCACAGGTGACTACAGGAGACCCACAGATCGCCCTTTTGCCCTTGTTAACATCTGTGTTATGAGCAGCACTAATGGCAACATGACAAGCTGGAGATAGATGGATGCAAACAGACTCCCAGCAATAGCCACGGGAGAATTATTTGCATCATTATTTTTTTCTTCATTACCTGCCAAGGATCAGGGCATTTATTTTTTTGACATGTGCTGCTGGTCAGTTTAGCAGATGCAGGTTTAATTCTTATCCTTTGCTGAAGAGAAGAGGCACAGAGCAACAAGAAGGGCTTTGCCCTTGTTTACGGAAAGGCTGTAAAAAGTTGAAGGAAAGCTGAAGATCATCCCCCGCAGTGATGCCAGTCTGTATATAAACTACGGGCACAAGAAGCAGAAGCTTTCAAGCTATAAGCCTATCTTCCTTGAAAAGAAAAGTCATAGAAAACGATTATTGGGCAGCAAATGGGAAGGAAGATCACATTTGAAGTTCGGTGGGAGGAAAGAAGAGGAGATGGTACCACTGAACATAGGCTTCCTAGCAGTGTCCCAAGATATTGAAGGGAAAGGGAGTAATACTGCCTAGGTGTGGGAGACATTTGGGGAATATTCCTTTATCCAAGGTGACAAATGGACCTTTTGGTCAGTGTCAAGTGCTGCTCATGGAGAGATCCATGAATGAACATGCAGCCAGAAACTTCTCTGTAGAGGAGATGGAAAAAATGAAAAAGCTGCTTGAAATGAAAAGAAGGATGGACCATATCTCTTCCCTTAAAAGTTAGCCAGATGTTTGGGTTATCCTCATGTTACTTTGAGTCACCACCATCTTTGAGGTCTCTGTCATCTGGAGGCCTCAAAATCAGAGTAGAATGAAGAATGTTCTCCTCAGGATCCTCACTACCTGGAAAGATATTCTGCCACGTGCAAGGATGGGATGTGGGCGTGAGGAAATGGTATGAAGCAGGAGCAGTATGTGAATGTGTGCTCCCTGCTGGGTACATGGTTTGGTTGGTCTGCTGGAGGCAGGTAGCTTGCAGGGCAGGAACTTGCTATCAAACTCTACAAGACCAGAAGCTAGGGGAATATTGGGTAACTGCACAATTAGGTCTCTTTCAAACACCGAAGAGTGTTAAATGTGAAGTCTAGAAGGAGAGCCATTTCTGAAGAGAAGGTGCAGGGCTAAGGCGAGGTTCCTGACTCACTCCTCAGGAGCATATTTCTTTCAGCTGTAAGAATAGTTCACCTTTGTATTCTATTCAGCCCTTGGCCTCTGCAGGCTTTCAGCTATGCTGCCAGGCGGTGTGAATGTTGTTGGCTTCGATGAAATGGGCAGCTTCGTGCTGAAAGCTAGACAAAGGCCAGCAGTTCATTAGACACAGGCCAAAGAGCATCTGCAAAGGGACATATGCTAGAGTTTTGCTTGGCACTTAGGCAATATCATCTGCTGATGGATGTGATAAGAAACATAGGGGGTAAAATCTCCACAGCCCAACCAAATTCTGGTCCTGTTAAGCCATGCCATTTCTAGCACTCCAGTGCCCTTATTTCTCCCTATAGGTAGCCAGAGACTGCTAATCCTGCAGTGTATATGAACTGAATCTCTTACAGTTTTATTGATCCTAAAGTCACCACTTTATTTTTAAGGCAACATTTATAACATAGCTGGTGTTAACTTCCACCAGGGTCCTAACCGGTGTTTCCAAAGATCTCCCCAGAAACATCAAATCTGATTAGAAACAGACTTGCCCAACTCTGTCATCAGTAAGAAAATCCCATGGAACCAGATTCAGCAGAGAAGTAATACAACATGCCATGTGGTACAAATACACATTTTTCTGAATTCAAGCCATCTGGATTTTTAAAAGATATTTCTCTATAATAGATCTCATCCCTTCATACGTTTTCCTTAGGGAAAAGAAAAAAAAAAAACAAAACAAAAAACCACCAAGAAAACAACCAAAATGCCACCAAACCTCAAAATACAAAGTACTGAGATGACACAGTACTGGAGAGCTTCACAGGAAAGAGTAACAAGCCCTTTATGAGCCGTTCTGTGCTTTTCCAGAGGACCCCCAGGATTTTCTTCCTGTGGATTTATGAAAGGACAGCATATTGATTATGTAAGTGCCATCTGAAGTTTAATAATATATACAAGAAGTAAATGGAGTTGCTGAGAAATTTAACTGGTCTATAAATAGAGACTGGCATCCCCATTAATTCATTAAAGGTATATGGGAAGTGTAAAGTATTCCAATTAACTTTTCATAAGATGGTTGCAGCGTGTTAGTTACCAACCAGCATTTGTCATTTTCTTTTTAGCAATTAAATGATATCCAATTCCCTTGCCAGGCTGGGGCTGTCTGCTTTGATAGCTTTCACAGTTTCTAGAGAGCACATACAGAAAAGGTAGTGTTCCTTCTTTTTCCATCTTTTCCCCCCCTCTTTTTCAATTTTCCTTTTTTTTCCCCCCTCTTTCTCTCTGCCCTTTTCTTTCTCTCACTTTTTCTTTCTTCCCACCAGTTAGAAAGCATTTTGCAATCTGCATGTTCACCCATCATTCTGTTAAATAACCACTAGCTAGATATATCTTGCTTAACTGCAACAACTGGCCTGGTACCAGATGAGCTTGATATTTATTTAACAAACAGTGCTGTCTTCGTAGATCTAAATTAGAGCCTTATTTGAAATACTTTAAGTGTACCCATTACTGTTTGCCCTCAGTGAAAATCCAAGTTCTGGTTACGTCCCTGCTCACTAGGATTAGAACTGTCACAATATTTATTTAACAGGAGGAGGCATGCTAAGCCATGCTGCAAACATTGCTGTGCCAATATGAAGAGGAACTTACTGCTTTTTACAGTGTTTCTTTCTCTGTACGTGCTCTCTCTCTCTGCCCCCTCTCCTCCCCGCTTTCTTCCTGCCCGCATTGCAGTCCTCATGCTCTCCTGCCCCACTGCTCACTCCACAAGTCTTCTCCCACATCTGGCGTTTCTGTTGCCCACAAAGTGAATCCGATGGGAAAATATCTTTGGAAAAGGGCTGTGAAATCTGGGACTGATGATGAGGGAGAGAAGAAGGATGATGAACGGCCTGTCCCTTCTTCTCCTGGTGTGCCCTGTCCCCCAGACTACACTGAGGGGACAGTGGAGGCAAGGTGAGGCACAAAGTCCTGCCTCTTGGCTCTTCATCCTCCGGTATCAACCACCCTTGGCAAAACTCGTGCTGCACCACAAAACCTCTCCAGCTGGGAGGCAAGAGTCCCTTAGTCACTAGACGAGATCATTTACCACAGTAGCAAGGCCAGGATCACCTTGGGTCTTTCCCCATCTCATGAAAAAAGCTCGATGTATATTATAAAGGGTGAGGAGTATTTTTTCTTCCATTTCACTTGGCAGTGCAAATTCCCATTCCCCACAGGGAAAGCACGAGCAAATACCCTTGGTACAAACGTTAGGATAACCCAGTCACTTCCCCTTCTTTTTGCAATGCAAAATACAGATCCCTCTCTATGCTCTGCAAAGCCTGCTGAGTTTCTGGAGCTAGGCGAAGAGAGAGACGGGTTTGTATCTCCCACCCTGTAGAAAGACAGTAGTACAAGGGAAGGAAAAGAAGCGGTGGAAAGGTAGGAAGAAGTCTGAGTTAAGCAATATGCATGTATTTTATGCTGATAATTCTGAAAGAAGAAAGTTGCTATCTGAAGAAGTTAATATTTTTAGCCTGATTTCCTGATTCCTCAGCAATCATTCTGTCTATCAGTTCCCCCTAATAACTTTTGAACCAGTTGGCCAATTTCAATCAAATTTGACAGCTGAAGTTCTGAGTGGTACAAAGTTCCTGCAGGATTTACAAGTATCTGCCCGCATCAAGCAGAAAGACCTGAGTCCCACACTGAAGGGAGCACCCCATAAGGGTTCAGCTCTCGCAAGTCGCCAGGGATAGACACCATGGACACAAAGAAAACCTCTGTGCAGGGGAGGGCCACCCTGTATCGTATTAGCACTTGGAACCATCACAGATACGGGTACTGCATAGAAACCCAGATGAAAACTGGGTCTCCACAAAAAGAGGAGAGGAGAGGGGAGGGGAGGGGAGGGGAAGGGGAAGGAGAGGATTTTGCAGGTATCCTTTGGGACAGATACATTGCAGTGCAAAAGGAAGGAGAACTCAAGGCAACGGTCTAGGCCCGTGAAGAAGAGTTGAGAAAGCAGGAGGAACTGTGGTAAACTCTACGGCATCACAAACACTAGGGATGGAGGAAACACTGCCATTCAATCTACTAAAAATATAATGAGGAAAGCAAATCCAACTGCTTTCAGCTAACCCATCCTGGTCTCTGGGCGAGGAACACTCCTTTCAAGGGCTGAATTCCAGAGCTGACAGACTTGTAACAGTCAATTATCGTTAGAGCTACAGATGGGAAAACCTGATAAAATGAGTCCTGTATGGACAGAGGATTGAAGTAGAGCTTGAGCAGGGCTTGTAGCCGGAGAGGATTAGTGGCCATAAATACATCAAAAGCAAAGGACTGTAAGACACATGCATAGCTCAGCGTAGCACCACCATTTATAAACTGCCCCATGTCCCATTTCATACTTCACCATTCATGGGCATGCTAGGAAAGGCTGCACAACTCAGAGCCAGAGTCTGCAGGAGGAAAGATTTCCTTTCTTTAATGTTAGTGCAGCTTTCAGAAGTGCTGGTATGGGTTTTTTCTTTTTTTTTTTTTTTTTTTTTTTTTTTTTTTTTTTTTTCCCCCAAGGCCAACCAAAAGAAGTAGCAGTGCCTATTAAGATGTTTCTCATATGGTGTGCTAAGAGCATGTTAGAGTTAACTTTGCGTCTGCATCTTCATCAACAATGCGACATCACTTACACCAATTTCATTTTACCTTGTCTGGGAGATGAAAGCAATTTATAAGTTTCAAAGAGCAGAGTCTGGCTGGGATCCAAACCCAGGAGTGTAGTGCTGAAAAGAGAATTGCGGGAGACTTTTATGTCTGGCATATGGTGTGCTCGTTTCCTTTCTAATCTGGGTGATGAAGGTCAGTACGAAGTGCTGAGTTCGTCTTGTTGGCCAAAACGTTTGATGACCTGCTCACACAGATGGGGATTTCAAACCCTGACCAACATGAACTAGGAAAGGGAAATCTAATCACTCACCTCGCTGACAACTTTGAAATATGTGTTTTCTTCCTCACTTCTGACTAAATTTTTCTCAAGAAGAAGACAAAAGTCATGACTGGGCTGCAGCAATGGAAGATTTCTACAAGCTCTGCCACATGGGGCTCTTCGGTAGTGCACCTGCTGGATCCCACTAGCATCTGTGACTAATTGAGAAGATAAATCCGTTTTGCTGGAGTGGTTTAGATTTCCAAACGTCCTTCAGTCTATTCCAGCTGAGCTGATTAAAGTCCAGCTCACTGGGAGTCATTACTGTCGATCCCACCAGCTGTCCTGAATTTTGCAAGGAGAAAGAAACAAGAAAAATACATTAAAAATGAATAAATCTGTATTTCATGACTTTGTACAAAACGGTTTTCCCCAAAGCCGGTCCTATTCCTAACATTGTCACATATTTGTGATTCTCCTGTATGGCTTGGCTTGCTACTGAATCTGCTTCAAAAAGAGAAGTATTTCAAGACTGGAGTGTCAGCATCATTGAAATTAAGAGTGTTTTAGATATAGATGCGGTAAGGGCACGTACAGCCTCTGGATATAGACACATGTAGAGGTAATGAGTTCAATATCTAACGCAAGATCTAAATTCTTGTATTCAGCCAAGTTATATTTATCACAGACTCTGCTTCTTAGAGTACAGTCATAGCTGGAGCGTGACTGGAAGTGCAGTTCATTTCAGTTACCTCAGACTGCTTAGCAGCTGTATTTGACATAGATTTTGCTCATCTGCTGGTTTCAGGATTTTTCAGCATCTTTGTCACTTCTTTTGCAAATGGGAGGAAAGAGTAAACACCTTTGGAGTCGATCATGCCAGCCTGGGAGCCTGTGTTTGGATAAACCCCCACATGTCCTCGCAGAGAATTATTTGTTTGCTGCTGGTTGTCATCCTAGTCTTGGGACCACAACTGCTCAGGGCTTTCCGAAACAGAATTATTGGATGACTATCGCACCACTCACAGCAGTCAGTACCAGAGGGGTATTTCCTTCTGTCTTTTCGCATCTGGCAGAGACCCTCTCTGCATGCTCCATCCTAGACTGGGTTGTGATCTGGACTACCATCCTCCAGTCCATCACCAGCTCGTGCACAGGGCAGTGGTGGCAGTCCTGCGTAAAGGGGTGTTTAGCCCTAATCCACTGTCAGGACAGTCATTCATTTGAGGGAGAGGAAAGGGGAAAATGCGCATTTTTATACTTCCTCATAAATCTGGGTGCACCCTCCCCTACATGAGGTGTAAAGAGGTCTGCAGATCTAGAAAACCCAGTCAGAAGAAAACAGTGAAGATTAACTAAAGCATGTTCTGACTTCGTTTTAAACAATTTGTCTTAAATGTTAACAGCAAAAACCAGTGTTAGGAGTTGCCTCACAAGAAGCTCAGTTTGCCATACAGCAACGGACAGCATTGGTAGCTAGAGAGAGGCAGTCACCAGCTCTTTTGCCCCAGAGCAGTCCATTACCTTTGGTGGTGCATCCCCTCACGGACAGGTTACGCGCTGGCGAGGTGCGTGGGGAAATCAGGCATTCGTCTTGCTGTGGGTGTGGCCACACTGCAGTCACAGCAGAGAGGATGGCTTGCTGGGTGAGTTGGCCTGCGCCGAGCTCCAGGCTGCTGCCATTGAACCACTCCCAGCACAGAGGCATCCTCAGGTGTTTCTGCTCTTGCCTGTGGACGCATTTGTCATGTATAAGAAACCTGAGAATTGTGTGTGCTAGGCTGAGAAGGAGTATGGGAAAAGGACAGAGAACCAGGGTAAGAATGCCAACTTAAATACCTACTTAGATCCAACTCCTTATGGTGCCGTGTCTTCCTCCACCTCTAGTGTTCATGAATCTAACATTTGTTCTGAGTCTACTGGACTCCAGCACAAGACCCGTTTTCACTCCAGCATCAGTTTACTAATCTTTCCTCCATCTCAGACACTCCTTGCTAGTCCAGCAGAGGGGTCTTTCACCAGCCCCACTGCAGGAAGATGAGCCTCCATCAAGCTCAGGGAAAGGGTCAGGATTTTTTGTCACTCAATTTTCCTTTTTTTCTTGTTCCTTTTTCCTCTAGTAGTTTATTCAAGCTCAGAGAAAGAGCTTAGGCCCTAGCTCATGTAGAGCTCTGATGTATGCAAATCCTCCTTGTGCTCCCATGGCCCTCTTTTTTTCCTCCTTCTTTCCTTTTAATTCTAGATTTGAAAATAAAATGCGAGCTGGCTGCACAGAGATCTCTCATGTGTGCAACTTCCAATTGTGGCAAATTGGAACTGTCGATGCAAGCAGCTCAGATTTATTTATATATTTAAGAAGAAGGAGGGAGGAGAGGGAAGGGGAGGGGGAGATGCTCGTGGTGGAAAGGAAGAAGAAAAATAACAAATCCAAGCAAAAAGGGATTTGAATCTCAAATACTGCTCCCTGGCCCATATTATCCAAATCCCTCCAGCCTTGTCTGTGACTACCTCTTGTCTAGTTAAAAACAACAGGCAAAAGATCAAAAACATTTTTTTTCCACATAACACTAAGCGTTGTTAAGTTTTGCAGCTGCCATTAGCCAACAAGTGTCTAACACCAAGACTGATGCAATTAATATTTGGTGCTTCAAAACATTAACATAGCTATTTATATAAATTAGTAACCTTAAGCCCAGGCAGTAGCATTATTACAGCGTTACTAATTAAATCACAATAAGCTTAGTTTGCAGTAGTATTAATTATGAAGCTGACATAGTGATATTGGAGATCTGATTGGCCTGTTGTCAGTCATTACCTGATCAGTAATGAACCAGACAGGTGATGAAAATCAAAGCTGCCACTCCAGCAGTGCTGCTCCCGTTTCCCGTGAGGACGGGCCACCGTTCCAGCACAGAAAGCACCAACATCCTTCGTCAAAGCAGCCATACAGCGTGCACAGCATCCGGCACTGTGGGGAGGCACGTGGGGAGAGGCGGCCTCCTGCCACCTCTGCTGTCCTGAATCCCCAGGACCAAAAGTTCATCTCTTCTATGGCTGACAAAGAGGTTGTGGGCTGCTTTTGTGAGAGCAAGTGGTTGAACTTGCCTTTGTAACCACTAGTGGGGACTCTGATTTGAGAGGATTTGAGAACATCCTTTAGGGATTTTTTTTTATGGCTGGGCAGAATTAGTGGAGGAAGGACATTAATTTTATAAGTCTGTTGTGGGCGCCTCTGTGATAATTTGTGAAGGAAAGGAGAAGGTGTCAACAGTAGTGGTGGTGTCAACAGAAACCCGGGCAAATGGGGGACAGAGGCCATAAGGTCTTACACTGGGTGTATTTCCCGTTGACCACAACACGCTGCCCAGTGCTGAGCCTGAGGAAAAGGGAAGGTTGCTAGTTGGAGGCTGAAGGGAAGCAGTCCAGGGTGGGGAACGCAAGTTGATCTGAATCTGCCTGTTCTTTAGCATGGCAGTAAAAGACAAAGCAGGGACATGGGCAGAGCAGTGTCAGCCTCTCCTGTAGATAGGAGATGATGGGTTGACCCAGGTCAAGAGGTTTGGTTGGAGGAACCTTAAAAAGTGCTCTTTCATACTTGTTTGGTGCTGCAGTGTCCCAGGCGGATATCTAGCAGTGGTTTCCTCCCTGTGGTACAACAGTACTCCTGCACAGCCAGAGCTTCTTGGAGCGAAGAGCCCGCAAAACAGAACAAGAGTACACTCAGTGGCAGACCATGCATGTTTTGTTAAAGAGAAAGCAAATGATTGATGAGTGTCAGTTCAATCTGCACCTGCCTCTCCTTTCCTGATGGACCTAAGATGATGTGCATACCGTAGAAATGCAAGTAAGTCAGCTGTCTTCCACTCCTGTTAGTCACAACAGCAATTCAAAGCAACAAATCATGCAGGTTTTGGGAGAGAGAGGGCAGATGCCACTCTCTGACTCAGAGGTATCTTCTGCCCATAAAAGGGAATCTTTTCTGAAAAGCAAATGAAAATGATCATTATCATGGAAGGATCTGGTACCATGGAAAGATCTGTTCAGGTGATGGAATTGGAGAAGAGACAGAAAAGGTCTCACTCAATTTCTACACCGGTTAAAGAGTTTGCAAGGTCCTGAGCAATTGGGGATCATCTCCAGCTATAGATGAGATGGCAGATACCAGCCCTCAATGCCAGCTGGCAGATTTCTCCTCCATCTCAAGCTGGGGGGGGGTTATTTCCTTTGAAGATAGACTTAGCGATGCTGCAGGTTGTATTTCTACCCCAAACTGCTTCCTGCATGATGCCCAGTGTCAAAACCTGCTCTGTGCTCACAAGCTAGATCTTGCTAGTACCTCCTTCCTCCTCAGTCTTAAAACACTGACTGCACTACCACCACCACCAACAAAACCCTGCCTTGGTTTATCCAAAACAGAACACAAAGAAAATGCTGTGTCTGAACTAAACAGCGCAAGGGTCCCAGGACAGACTGCAGGATACAAGTCCCTCTTCTTTTTAAGGAAGAGGACTCAGAACTGCTAGAGATTTTTTCAGTGCTGCCACCAACAAACCCCTGCCTTGGTTTATCCAAAACAGAACACAGAGAAAATGCTGTGTCTGAACTAAACAGCACAAGGGTCCCAGGACAGACTGCAGGATACAACCCCTGCCTTGGTTTATCCAAAACAGAACACAGAGAAAATGCTGTGTCTGAACTAAACAGCACAAGGGTCCCAGGACAGACTGCAGGATACAAGGCAGGTTGTATTTCTACCCCAAACTGCTTCCTGCATGATGCCCAGTGTCAAAACCTGCTCTGTGCTCACAAGCTAGATCTTGCTAGTACCTCCTTCCTCCTCAGTCTTAAAACACTGACTGCACTACCACCACCACCAACAAAACCCTGCCTTGGTTTATCCAAAACAGAACACAAAGAAAATGCTGTGTCTGAACTAAACAGCGCAAGGGTCCCAGGACAGACTGCAGGATACAAGTCCCTCTTCTTTTTAAGGAAGAGGACTCAGAACTGCTAGAGATTTTTTCAGTGCTGAAGCATGCAGAGCCACTGCATGGCATGGCACTGTCTGCCATAAATTACATGCTTTATCAGAAGACCCCTGCCAGTTCCCACACCCTGCCTTGGTTTATCCAAAACAGAACACAAAGAAAATGCTGTGTCTGAACTAAACAGCGCAAGGGTCCCAGGACAGACTGCAGGATACAAGTCCCTCTTCTTTTTAAGGAAGAGGACTCAGAACTGCTAGAGATTTTTTCAGTGCTGAAGCATGCAGAGCCACTGCATGGCATGGCACTGTCTGCCATAAATTACATGCTTTATCAGAAGACCCCTGCCAGTTCACGCCAGCTGGGGACCTGACCCTTTTTATGCCCTGATGACAGGGCTGCTGAAGCCATAACCCCAAATCCATGGATGTTTTGCAAGGATTAAGCTCTGCACACTAGCTGGGAAGGAAAGGATGGATACCCTCTTTCCATAGGTCCCAACTTTCAGAAGCTTACATTCCTGTTATTGCATAGGTCAGCAGATGGCACTGCTACATTTAGACTTACAGGGTTGGGGTTTTTTCTTCTTAGCACATAAATGTGGTTTAGGTTCTAGAAAAAATGCTGCATTGCTGTTACTGCCTTCTCAGTGCTGTTTGACTGCCCAAAGTCCAGAGCTTCCCTGGCTGCTTACAGCAACCTGACCACAAGCCACTGCTGACAACTGGGTGATGGTGGGACAGTTCTGCAGTGGGAACTCTCTGCAGGTTGGATTTGGCCACGTTTGTTCCAGGGCAAGTAGAAAGACTGTTATGCTTAGATTTTATCCCATTTCTACAATGCAGGTTTCTCTTTCAGAGCTGCCACAACTCTTTCAGAGTTGTAACAGTGGCAGTAACTTCGGCATTTCAGGATGTTGAGATGATGCCTAAGAATAGCCGTGCGGGCTCAGTTCCCCCCAGCCCAACATCTGGTCTCTAGCAGTGGGAATAAAGAGATGCTTAACGAACCCCAGATGTCGTCTCTCTTTCGTGCCCTTAGGTAGTTTCTCCCAAAGCTCACCTATCTGATAGCACTCGCTACATCCCTTAACAAGGAGCTTCACTGCCAAACAACCTGTTGCATTTGTTTGTGTTGAGCTTGACTCCTGTTAGCTTCATTTGATGACCTTGAGTGTATTTAGTGTTTGAGGGAGTGACTGATCAGTCCTACCTCTTCATGCCACTGACAGGTGTGTAGTCCTTTGTCATTCTTCATCAGTTGCTGCAGAAGCCAAAACACATGGGCGAGAGAGGGGTGAGAAGTAAAGACAAGCTGAGACAGGAAGATAAGCAGCATGAAAACAGGGGCCATAAGATGGTCTCAGCTCTCTGCAGCCATGCCTTTTGGCAGGCTCCATCCTAGCCCAACGACGTGGTGGACAGGGAGACAGAACAGGCAGGGGATGGGCCTGGACAAGACAGGGCTCCTCATTATAATGCATATGGAAGGATAAGAAGCCACTTTGCTGCAAGGGTTGCCAGGCCAGCCTGCAGCATGGCCCAGAGCCAGAGCTGCTCAAACTGTGAGGAGATGCCTGAAGACATTGGCAGGCATTTTAAGAAGGCAAATACTGAGAGCAAAGAAGAACAGGAATCCCAGGGGAGAGACTTTAAAGCACATTTAGGCTTAATTTGGATGGGAAGGCGAGGAGACCCTGGAGGGACACCTGCTTTGGCAATCCACAAACTGGGGCCAAAATCCAGAAGAGGCAGCTGCTTATCTAAGGCTGAGCTGCGAGCTGTTGGAGTCCAAGGAAGTTGGTAAGTAGCTATCACTGAGCATGGAGAGTCCTTGAGGGGGCAGGGACACTGGAAAGCAGCAAAGGCAATGCATTTGGAAGGAAGCCTCAGCCTCTCAGTAAAATTTGTGTTCTTTCCACTTTATGGTCAAGAAGTTGCTTTCACCCCAGAGAGCAGGGAGAGCCAGCTGTTCTCCAAGAGCTAGGTGGTTAGGGAGATTCAGGCGAATGCAGATGCAAAAAGTACAGAGCTTTTCAGCAAGCCTGTTGCAGTGCTGTGATGTGATATGTGCATTCACAGCACCCAGGCTGGCAGTAGTATCCTTGTGGCTAAAAAAAAAATGGTAGTTGAACCCATCTCCCACACACTATGGAGGTCCAAGGCATGAGTACAAACAGGTCCTTTGTCTCCCAAGGGGGATTACTCTGGAAGAAACTATTCAAGAGCCTTCACTCTGCACTTCTGGCAAGCTGAGTGAATGCCTGGATGCTGCCGTAAGCTGTGTGGATGTCTGCTCAAGGGCAGGGGCTGCTGCATCCCAGGGAGGTGCTGCTGTGCTCAGAAGTCTGGAAAGTGGAAACAAGGATTTAAATGAGGAGAGAGAGGTCTTGCAAAGAATGTGAGAAAACACATCTCCAGACATGAGAGGGGTGAATATGAGGATGGTTTGGTCCCACCCTGGGCAAAGGCAGCTTGCTGGGTGCTTGGGAAGAGTCTCTCACAAGACTGCATTTAAACAGCTCTGCCATGTCACTGCCATGTCATGTGCCCAGGGAGACTGTGCAGCCCCACAGAGCAAATAGCCAGCCCTGCCTTGGAGCATCTGTAGCTCTCTTCAGAACATCAAACACCATGACAGTCACGAAGTGCCAACAGCAAAGGGACACCCTTCAGCCCCTTGGATGGGGATGAAGTATTCTGCATACCTATGCATGTCCAAAGCACCCCCAGTTTCTCTGAAAATCCTTGCTCACTCTCTTGCACCACCTTCCTATTTTAATTTGCAGATTATAGGAGCAGGAAGGAGTACAGGAGCCAAAGGATTTTGTCAGGCTGAGTTGAAAGCAGCAGCAGCAGCAGCCACTGTAGCAGCCAGCAGAGCCCAACCAGAAATGACCTCACCAAGCTGTTCATCTTCCTTGTGCATTTTCATCCCTGGCAAAAGTCCTGCCAAGCCAGAGTGTTCTCTGAAAAGGCCAAGCGAGAGCATCCAGCCCGCAGGAGGAACCCTCTATCATTGCTGTATCACAGCAGCATTTCACATGCTCGTTATACCTGGGAGACAAGGATGAACAGAGGAGTCCAGGATATTTTTAAGCACCCTGGGCAGATCTTAGAAAACACAAGGTGGTCATAAAAGCATGCACCACGTTTTCATAAATGATTAGAGCTTTGAATCAGGCTTGTGAAGGAAGGAAGATGCTAAATGAAAGTCAGCATAGGGAAGCATTGCCTATCAGAAATAGTCTTAGAGTGTCTGGAAAACATAACTGGTTTTATTCCTTGTAAAGGATTTTTACAAGAAACAAGATGTTGCTTTGCTTTGTTTTGTTTTCCCCTGAGATGGGGTTTCAGATGCAATGCTAGAATCTGGATTTCACCCAGCCTGGCATTTTGGGCAATCTCTTCTGGAAAAGCTGCAGGTTTAGACCTCATCGCTCAGATACAAACTCAGAATGTGTTTGGAGGGAGGTTTGGGTTGGTGCCAGCCCCTACACGCAGGGAAGCATGGAGGTTGTCAAATATAGTCCAAAGAACCGCAAAGCCACCATCTCAATACGGCTACAGATTTAAGCTCATCTTGGACCCCGAGACATTGAAAACAGGCTGTAAAGCAACTCTATTCTGGCTTTGACAGAGGGTGGAAATGGTGAAGGAAATGTCAAAGCCATTTGAAACTGGAAGCCAGTTTTCTAGAAAGAGGACAAAAACAGGATTTGGAGCACTGAGGCTTGACTATTTGACTTTTATGACAACAAGCAGTAGCTGTGCTTCATGCTGGGGGGTGG
Source organism: Buceros rhinoceros silvestris (assembly GCF_000710305.1). Classification (NCBI taxonomy): domain Eukaryota; kingdom Metazoa; phylum Chordata; class Aves; order Bucerotiformes; family Bucerotidae; genus Buceros; species Buceros rhinoceros. Next base: position 47,560 of record NW_010403244.1, read on the forward strand.
GCACTGAGGTCCATGCCCTCCCAGTCCTGACCTCCCACTCATTCAGAACTGGGGATCTTGTAAGGCACCCAGTGCTCATTTCCTCCTTGTCCACGTACCTTTGCAAACTGAGCTTCTTGGGGAACTGGGAGGACTCCTGGGTCCCACAGCTTAAATAATCCTAATGTGAAAACACCAATCCTCAGCAAAGACCTATGCCCAGACAAGCTGTGATGCCCTACAGCGCAGTGTGATCAAAAGACTACTAAAATAGGACTGGATATGAGACAGGCACCAGCAAGGCAGCAGCCAGCTTTTGACAAAACCATGGATAAGCTGATGTTGACTAAAGTTTCCCAAACCCCCACCCAAACTTCAGGCTTCAACTGAAAGTGCTGATTCCAAGCCATCTGGTTATGGCATGTATTCTTCCTCACTGCCCTGTCTCCATGCAGCTGTTCTGCATTTTCTGCTCTTTTACATTTCTCAGTTGGGCTTGCAACAGCTATCATAGAATCATAGAATCATAGAATCATA
>NW_010403245.1:0-640 GCF_000710305.1 Buceros rhinoceros silvestris
GCGGGGTCTCAGGCCAGGGGGCCAGCGGTGGGTGGCTTCTCACCCTCCAAACCCCTGCCTGGGTAAATGACCTCACTGGGGATGCCAGCTGACCGGCAAGGTCTCCTCAAGTGACGTGAAATCCAACCAAGCTATGGCCATGTTCACGTTGGCACATCCAGCACGGGTTGCTCTGCAGCAGCAGCGCTTGGAGATGCCTCTGCGCTGGATGGTTTGTGTCTGGATGCGGCTGCAGGAGCGGATCTTTGGGAAGGACAGTTTTCACTCTAAACTTCAACAGAAAACGAATCCTCTGCTGACTGCTCCCCTCTCGATGCAGCGAGGGCTGAGACAACCCCGAAGAGCAAGCACAAAACCTGCCCAAAGTGGGATTTTGGCTCCCGTGCATCTTCTTCGTTCCCTGTCACCCTTCCTTTGCGCACAGCAGTCTCACGTCCCCCCCCCAGATATTCCATTCTTCCTCTCTCTGACCTTAAAGGAATTTATTACAGAGGAGCATAAAAAAATTACTGCAAAATCGTTCTGTGTTACTGGGAAATCATTGCAACATTAGCTCAGTAGTATTTTTTCATAAGCTGTGTCTCTTCTCCAACATATTCAGTCTCTGTGCACACATCCACACCCCCACAAGTCCTGCTGA
>NW_010403245.1:798-1194 GCF_000710305.1 Buceros rhinoceros silvestris
CGGGAGCGTAGACCTGACCCGGCACTCACCCCGGCTCCCTCCTTTCCATGCTGGCAGATGATGTTGCCATCGCTCAGCTGACTGCTGCGTCCTCAGACCCGCGTGCTAGCATTCCCCATCCCAGCTTGTCCAAACAGCATGGAAAACACCAGCTGAAAGGCACTCGGGCTGCCGTGGCGCAAGCGGTTTTACCAGCAGATGCTCACAGAGGATCCTGCACCTGGCAGGGCCCAGGACCAGCCATTTCGCGGAGGTTTTTTGGGAGAAGGAAGATCCCTTTCTCTCCCACACTTGCACTCAGGAGGTCTGGGCCACAGACCCTGCTCCCCCATGGCCAGAGGGAGAAGGCGCCGATGAGGAGAGGGGGCTGCCGAGGCAGCCGTGGGGCTGAGAGGG
>NW_010403245.1:1290-12507 GCF_000710305.1 Buceros rhinoceros silvestris
GTGGGGCTGAGAGGGTGGCAGGCGATCTCGCCGGGTTGCCTGCAGAGAAGGAGACTGACAATTCTGCAAATACGTTTAATGCACTTAGAATACACGGGAGGAAAAAAATGTTTAGTGATTCACAAAAATATTACAAAAAGTCATGTGCAGGCGAAACACACCCAGCACTGCAATAACAATGTAAGAATTTACATTAGAAACTAATATAAAATATTTAAAAACCTCTGCTAGTTTAGCTTTCCATTTGCTTTTTGTCTTTTATTAAAAAAAAAGGAGGAGGGGAGGGGGAAGAAAGGCCATCTACAAGGTACTACTACACTGGCTGCAGAAACCTGGGCTCCTTCTGGCCCCGTCGGTAGCGTCCTTGGGCTCCTCACTTGACACAACCCTGCGCACGCAGACCGCACACACTCGCACACCCACACGCACACGGCTGAACTACAGCAGTTCACCTCTGGGCTGCGAGGGCAGCCCCAGTGGTCAGGGTTCACTGCTGTCCCAGCTGCCCCGCGTCCCCCGCCTTGGGAAACTCCCTTTTGTTCTAAGTTTTGCAGAAACTGTCCAGCATACCACACAACTAGTGTCCCCAGTGCGCAGCAAAACCTCCACCCCTCTAAAAAAAGGGAAAAAGCCGGCGCGTCCAAGCTGGGCTGGATGAGAGAAGGGTTCTGAGTGACTAAACTTGGGTTTGGAGCATGACCATGGACTAATGTGGAGCATCAGGACTCCAGGGCTGGATGGGTGCAAGAGGCATGCTGGCTCGGGGGCCAGGGCATCGGTACAGTGGGGCACTGCCTGCTTCCATGAGGCTGAAAATTGTTGCTTTGGGGAAAACCAAACGCCAAGAACAAAAGGGCCCGGAGCCCACCAGGCCTGCGATCAGTCACTGCCGGGATGACATGGCCACTCACACCCGCCTTCTCCTCCTCTGCCCCTGACGGGTTTTGCAGCCCGCTGGCTGCCACAGGAGGAACGGCGCAGGAGCTTTGTCGCCAGCACCGCAAAGTGCTTCTGCGCCCATCCTGCCTGCAGCATTGTCAACGCATGCCGTGTTTATGTAGGACCCACCGCACATGGCGACAGCTCGGTCCCTCCCACCCTTGCTGCTCAGTCGTACAGCAGAGGGTTTCCGGAGCTGCACTTTCGCTGCAGTTGGGCCCCAGGGAAAGGAACAAAGGAGCCATTTTCATCTCCAGCCTCGCCGGGAGTGGAGGGAGAGGGCGAGAGAAAAGACCAGTGTTTGCAAAACACAACAATCGGCAGGAAATTTTCCTCCGGCTTCTCGAGGCTGGGTTTTTTTTCTCTCTCTTCCTCTTTCTAAAGAGGGGAGATGCAGCACCAGAACAGTTTAAAAACAACCAGGCGCTGGTCATCCTCATCTGTCATGTGCAGCCCCTTCTGGGCTGATGTTCCTCTCCTGCCATCAGGGCCCTACACGGCAAACGGAGAGCGACGCCATGGTCTTTGAGCGAGGGAAAGGGAAGGGGCCACCTTCACGGCAGACTAGAAACGACGTTTCTGAACTGATGTGCTGCTTACGGTGATTATATGGTCTGTCAGCAATTTTAGGGGAAAGAGAGTCATGGTAGAAACGAAGAGGTGGTGAAGCACGATACACGACAGGTTCGCTGCCCAACAGAGACAGGTCAAAGCGGGGCCGGGTTTAAAACACATTTGCCACCTCAGGTTTATTCTCCATTTGAAATTTTGGACTCATGTCAAACAGCAGGTTCTTTTTTTAGAAGAAAAGAGAACAAGCGGACACTACACAACAGAAAAAACGTTACAAAAATAGTAGGTTGCTACAGAGCTCATAAAAACCTGCCATAGTCCCAGAGACCTAAATCCAGCTTTAAAGTCTTGGGAGATGAACCCCTCGAGCAAACATGCATTTCGAGATCGTTGTGGATACAGTCTGGCTGCTGCGCAGGCTGGCTTTATCGATAGGGACAGATGCACAGCAAGGGATTCCTGGTTGCTCAACAACTCGTCTGCCCTCGCAGCTTCACTCGCAGAGAGAGTTAAGGCACAATACACACTCTAAACAGAGGGCAGTCATGTGGAGGACCAAGTCCCCGGGCAGCGGTAGGGCTCTCGTGGTGCTGGACTTCCTCCTCACCTGCTGCAACAGCACAGAGGATGAAGCCCAAGACTCCACGCAGTGGAGCCGTAGGGCACAATGCCATGCCTGGGACTAGGGGAAAATCAGATACGCGGGTGCAAGGTTTCCTCTGCCCTGAAAGTCTGTGGATCTCTTCTCCCCACCTGACATGACGCTGCCTTGCCCCGGCCACATACCAGCTGGCAAAGCAGGTCACAGACTCTAGATGCCCGCTGTGGAGTAGGGAGTAGTCACCAGGACAGGTACGCAGCTGAGCAGCTACAGTCCCGCGCCGACTTGTCATCTAGGCCAGCGTCCTGCGAAGCATGCAGCCAAACACCTTCCAGTGAAACACCTGGGAGAGGTTTCTGTGAGGAGCCTGACAGAGGGAACGGATGGTGGGTGAGCAGTAAAGCTCGCTCAGTGACCAGCCCAGAGGTTCTCAGGAGGGAGCAGAGCTCCACTCCCCACTAATTACAATTACAAATGAGACTGAAGCAGCCACATGGCCACTCCCCATCTTAGACTCATCCTCAGATAACGCAGCCATTTGCAGTCTCTACCATCAGCCACGGGTACGTGGCCGTCAGGCCAGAGTGTGAGCACGCAGTGGGATGTGTGTGGCTGGCTGCTTGCACCCATGAGGCACCTCAGGGGTCCTGATATGGAAATGAGGACTTGCCTGCAGGGACCCCATCCTCTTTGGTTTCTAGCTTCCCTGCACCCCTGCTAGCTCTCCTTGCAGTGCCCGAGATGCTAAGGACAGCGCTGCCTTGAACAAGCCCGAGCTGTGGGTGCAGGAGGAAGGCTGCTAACCTGTTCCCCCACCACGCAACCTCTCCCCAGCAATCGGCCCCCACCAAGCCAATCATCGCTTTCAACTTTTTGTTTTTTAAAAGCTACACCCCCAAATGTTTCTACTAGTCACAGATGAAAAACAACACAACCCCCACTTCTTCAAAGACCATCTGATGACCCGATGGTGTCATTTCAAAAGCCGTCCAAGAGCAACTGACTATTTGAAGAGCTTCAGATATAATTTCAAATCACTGTTGGCAAATCTATGTACAGTAAAACCAATATACCACCATCCTCAAAGACATTACACACAGCAGGAACCACCTATCTAAGCCACTGAAAATATCACTGTAGGTCACACCAGCTACAAGACAGACTGCTCTGCTCAGGTCATACCCCACATGCTTTAATACTGAAACTATACATTCCTTCTCCTGTTTTCAAACACAAATTGAGAGGAAGAGTAGTCCTGGCTTTCGAGACTTCTCATGTTTCAGAATTGCTGTCACATTTGGATTTTCAAGGCATTGCTGGTCTGCCTTAAGACACTTCATCTTTGGAAATAACACCTGTGACCTTCATCGCAAGATTTCTGCAGGACTGAGAAAACCTGTACTCACTGCAGTGCAGTTCCATCCAGGTCACTGACTTCAGCCAACACAAACCTCGCAGATTCTGATTGTGTACAGTCCTGCTTCAGACCTTCTACACAATCTAGAAAAGATCAGCACCAGTGGACCTACCATCTCAGCAGGTTTGGGCTAGAAAAATACTGTGTCATTAATTAGCAATGATGCATTTCCCTTTTTCTCACAAAAATACAAGGGTTTCTTTTCCATTTCCTTCACACACAGGCATGTCCTCTTGCCCCCAGATGAAAACATCCAAACTTGAGATCTCGTGTACTTGCCAAGGAGTAAGCCTTTGGCACGGTTGCAAACTTGATGTGTCAGGGGAGGGGAGGTCCCTCTTCACAATACTGAATAACATAGAACTTTCTTATTCTGAGATAAGGCCTCTGTTGAGCGGCAGCCATATGACCTTGAAGCTTAAGGGATGACTTTCACCATTTTCTCTCTTACTGTTGGTCTAACAGTAAGAGAGATTTCTATTTTAACAGTTACTCGTCTAATATTTTTTCCCTTAAGTAAATAGGAAGATTTAATTTCCTTCCCTTCAAACCTTCCCCTCAATTGTTACCTGGCTACCAGCAAAGATCTGTGAGAAAGTGTCTCAGAAATAGAGATTTCTGGCATGCCACCTGTTCGTAACTCAAATACACAGAACTATATATAAATACATGACATGGAACAAAAATACACACACACAAGGATACTGGGTGGATTTTCAAATGCATTCAGCATGCTCCCTCTGAAGTCAATGAAAACCCAACCCAGAGTGTCTGATGAGAGTAAATATGGTGAGGAAAACATACACATAAAGGCAGAACTGGAGCACAAGCCAGCTTGGAGGAGGAGCTTTCGCTGCGTACAGCACTGCATCCCCGCTGTGAAGGCTCAAAGAGTTCATAGGGCAGGAGGTCCTAAGCTTTCCAGATGTGTGTCAGAGCCCAGAGAGGGTCTGATGGACTTCTCTCTGCCCCGTGCTGATCTCTGCAGGAACAGCAACAACTGACCTTCCAAACGTCCCTTCTCCACTAATATGTGGATTTTAACCTCCTTTTAATGAGAGCTAGCATCTGGGAATAAGGAAGAGCAGCCAGCATCGTGGCAACAGGCCAGCTCTGCTGCAGGCACCCCCAGCAAGCTCGTGCAGGAGCAGTCCATGGGCTACTGTTGGTGGATGGCTTTGGGGCAAAACTGTAGTTGCTGCCCTTGCCTTTTTCTGCACTGCCACAATTGTCTGTCTGTTCGCTATCTTGCGGTGGGACACTTGGGCACGCCATTTTTGAAGCTGGACTGGTACATTTTCATGTTGCCCACGCTGTCCCCTGCGTATACATCTAGAATGCAGAAGGGCTGCTTAGTGCTAACCAGAACAACGAAAACTGGCCAAGAGATCCCACGGATGAATGCAGTCTGCCACAGCACAGAAATCGCTCTCGCTGGCACACGCAGATATCTGAAAGTTTGTTCTTTCACAGCAGGATTTTAAGATGATCCTCTGAGTTCAGACAAAATGACAAACTCATTTACATGTAAATTGCCTTCGTAGCTTTGCAGAAGGGAAGGTTCTGCCGAGCAGTGTTGGACCCTGCATTTGGCCTGCCCTAAATTATAATATAACAACAATTATAATAATACAAATACTACTTTGTACACAAAGCACGCCCTCCCCTGCAAACCCTGGCATGCTTCGGTAGGTCCTACAGCCCTCTAGTCAATAATCACCCTCGCTGCACAGAGAGCCGTTGAGTGACTTGCCTGAGGCCACAGAGGAATTCTGTAGCAAGTCCAAGGAAAGCTTTGTGGCTCCTAGCTCTGCCTCTTGACCAGCATTAACCAGCCTTAAGTATATGCAAAAAACATCAAAATTGACCTGCCAGGAAGAAATTAAATCAGAAAACAAACAGAAAACCAACCCTGGGGTACTGAGAGGCCTCCTGGACTTTACTGTTTGATCAGGGGAGGTAAGTGTTAAAAGCTTTTGTTATACTTGTATTATGATCACACAGCAATTGCACATAAATCGTGAAGTCATCTTGTAGGCAGAAAGGGGTGGAAGGAAAACTGCACCTCCCCGACCAGGAGTAGAGTTGTCACCAAAAGACAATGGGCAGAGGAAAGCTGGGGAATACGCGTCAGAAACGACCTGCATCAGCAGCAGGGGGCAAAGCCTGCGGTGGTTTGCTGCAGCATATCCACAGGGCTCAGCATCTCCAGGCAGAGACACAGCCTGACCCTGCAGAGACTCTCCTTTGCAAACCACGTTTTGCTCCAAGGAATAAGCCATGGGGATCTAGAGGGAGGGTCTTTTCAAACTGATTTTGATGCTTCACAGTTCAAATCTATCTGAAAGGAGGGACATCAACAAGAGCCACCACAGCAAGGCTAGATGGGAAAACAGAGCTACACTAGGGCACAACCCTGCTGGAACAGGGAGAATAGACAGCTTTATTAGGCTGAGTCTTTTCTCTGCTATGCCAGGGCAGTGGACACCTCCATTTCATACGCTTTTGAGCAGCCCTCTGGGTCCTGCAGAACTGCTGAAGTTGTCCCTGTGAACAAGTCATCCTTTCTAGCTTCTCAAATTCTGTACAATAGCAAGGAAAAAATATTTGACAGTATCTCTTTAAAGATAAACACACTGTAAACAGGAGATCTCCCCCGCCCCGGTAGCTTTCTTCCTCCTGCTTGTGCAAAACCAGAGGTTGTGACCTTCCCGGGGGTTCAGGCACAAGGACAGGATGCGCGAGAATAAAGTTGCCTCTGTTTGCAGTGATACCACAGCTAATAGCACCAAGGCCAACACTTAAAACATGCCTAATTTGAGGGCAGGGAAGATCTGGGTTTGTTTTTCTTGACTGAACTAGAAAGTTCATCTTTAAATCTGTTCAGCTTCAAGCATGTGAGCTTTTGGCCTCCTTTAAACAGGGGAAATACCATTCCGTTTCTGAAAAGAAAAAAAACATAGCACATGGAAGAACAGTTCTGCAGTCAGTAAAAGTTTGGCTAACAAAAGGACTCCAGAGTCACGTAAAGAACATTTAATCCATGGATTATAGGCTCGCACCTGGCAGAAACGCATGTGTAAATACAGGCGTGCAGAGTGTCTACACCCTGGGCTAAGGCAGAGGGGAGTTCTGTAGCTAGGAGAGAGGAAGGATTCTTACTACTAATTTTCATAGTTAAATATTTCTCACTCACACTCACACATACGCAGGCTGTTCCCAGAGAGCTCAGCCTTGGGAAGGATAAAGGAAAGGGCTCAGTTCGGTCTGGGCTGGTGCTGAGTAGCTCCTCTTCTGTTTGCAGTGGTTGTGCAGCAAACTCTTTTTATTTGCAGGCAGAGTTTTTACTGCATTAATTATCCTGTGAGTCACTGGGTAATGGACAGTAACTTGGCTCTCCCAGTTGTTAGAAGGGCGTAATTCAGCTCTAATGCAGCGGGTTGTCGAACACGGCATCTGGCAAGATGGAAACTTTCAGTTTCTTTTCGGGCCAGCTGTACTCCTTTGGAAGTTTAAACTGTAAGACAGTAAAGAGAACCAGTTAATGTATATCTCTGCAACTTGCACAGAAAAAACAAAGTCGTTGCAAAGGCAGGCAGCCCCATGTTGTTGTTATTTTTTAAAACAAGAGGCTGCTAAGAAAACATTTTTCCATCAGTATGTTTTGGACAGCAGTGGACATTAGATAATGTGGCCTGTGCCTCAGCTGCCAAAGTAAAGTTCTGAGATTTCAGCCCAAGCACTGTTTATTTCATTAGACAGTTTCTGGAGGGTTTCTGCCCCCACTATCATTTCCTCTCCACAACCTCTCTGAAAATTCGCAGCTCAATTACCTCCCCTCCTACCTGACCACATCTCTTTCCTTTCACCTTCCCTGGCCCCCAGAGCCCACCGTTTGCTTTAAAGGGAGTCTGACGGCAGCTTTCACACTCTTGCTGGTACAGGGTGGGATGCACGTGAGCTAGCACGGCTCTGCAGGGTGACAGGCCTGCAAATGGCCTCCTCCTCTGGGAGGGCAAGCTGTGCCGGCCTGGCTGGGGAGAGCCCGTGTGCCTGTGACCAGCATTTCTGCTCCAGCCCTACCCACCTCTGGTACGAAGGCTTTGCAGAGCGCCTGTACAATGCCTCATGTTCACACAGGCGCTCAGCTGCTCAGGCTGTTTTGCAAACAGTGACTGAAGTACAGGGAATGGAGAATTTTTGCCCCAGTCTGGTTTACACAGGACTGTCTCTGGCCAATGTTTCCCAAACAAGGCAAGTAAACAGGACCCATCCTGATGTTGCTCCAGGGCACCCTGCCTTAGGCTGGGAAGTTACCCCAGTATTTCTGATCCTAAACACTACCACACAGGGACCCAGAAGCCTTACCACCAACGATTCTCACAACCACCTTTGACCATAGCCCATGCATTCACACGGATCTCTCAAAAACAGCTCTGTGGAGAGTGCAGGACGTAGAGGGTAGCTTAGGCTATGAATCTGCCCCATCCACAGCTGGAAGGCAACCAGTTCTGCTTAAGCACTTCACACAAACTCAGTGCCCAGCCTGATGGTCCAAAAACACGAGAGAGACAGCTCTGGAAGACAGTTTGCAGGATCATTTTGTTTTTAAAACTCTGCTGTGCCCATGGTGGAGCACTGCCTGACACTGCCATAGTCCCTGGCACCCTGACGGGGCTCCCAGGGAGGAATCTCATTGGGATCCCACACCACCGGTGACAATCTGACCTGGAGGCAACTAATTCAGAATGGTTACAGATACAGTGGTCCTCTCCCAGAACAGTCCTCAGACCAGGGCCAGCAGCTCCATAAGCTTCGTGGGGGCTACATGAATGAGAGGGTTGATGCAAGGGGACAGTGACCTGCTAACCACCCATCTTTATCCAATCTCCTGTCTTTCTTCCTGTAAGCTCCCTGTTTCTACTAACATGTGTTCACTGCTAAAGGAGCTCCCCTCTGGCTGCCTGCTCCACAGCAAGAGTGGCTCTAACATGAATTTGCTCCTGCCCTTGCTCCATTTGCAGCTGTGTATGAGCATAACCTGCAGTTGGTAATTAAAGTTTAGTATGCTGGGCTGGCAGTTCAGGGTCCAACTCATGATCTGGGGGCACGGCAGGAGGATCCTTCAGGATAGTGGCTACCATAAACTCCCACCCTTTTTCCTCTAGGAAACATAAACAACCCAATTTCCTCTTACAGTTGTTTTTTTAAACTCAAGCCCAGCATATAGCTCGCACCGTATCATCTAGTGGCCCTAACTGCCCAGGGGATTCTTCTGAGTTTGGTGTCTGGGGTGTGTGAAAAACATGCTAAGATACTCAGATCATTCCATGCAACACAGGTGGCTCTTTATGCAGCAAAGGAAAGCACTCTCCTTGCAGCGTTTTGTTCTACCACATGAGTATCATCAGCAACAGTCAGCGCTGCTAAGGAACGCCTTCAGTTGGCCCAAGCCGGGATCCTGCAAGTTACAAATTCTTGGAGGAATCTGGATGCTGAAAGATCACATTTCATCTCAAGTATTTTCCTTTTTATAAACAGGAGTGGTTCCAAAGCACTCCTCCTGGAGAAGTCAGCCTTTGCATTTGTTTGTTTTTCACTTTTTAATTTAGGAAAGTCACAGCAACTCAGAACTGAACGCCTGGTTGCTGTGCCAGGAGCTGCCATGCTCATCGCCTCTGCCTCTCAGCGGAGAGCGAAGGAACATGAGCCATCCAAAGCTTTAACGAAAGGGCCTTCAAACCAAAGTGCTCCTGGGCTTCCATGACACTAGCAAAAATGAGCTTTGGATTAGGTTTAACCGGATAAAAGCTGGCCTGAAAGTCACCGTGCAGCCAGCAGCACGCTCCCCTCACTCACACAGTGAAGAACACCCTGGCATTAAATCAACTCTGGATTAAAAATTAGTGTCCTGAGATTTTTCCTGGGGGGAGGGGAGCAGGGCAAGGGATAGAAGGGCTGCTCTGCAGGCCAAGGAAAGTTTCTTTAGAGTCTGCAGGGAGCTGTAAAAAATGGGATTAAAAATATTACATGTCATTTCTGCCACTGCTCTTTGAAGTAAAGCAGAATATTTATATGGCGTGCATGGGAGACAGGGTGTTAAATGTTCCCCAGGAAGAGATCACATGGTGGGGGGAAGTTCAGTACCACACAGCAAAGCTTTATAAAGCTCCCTTGGCTGCTGCTATAATGTTTTCAGGCTGATGATGGTCCTCTGCACGCTGTGCAGGGGCAGCAGGTGAAGGCCAAGCAGTAAATGTGAAAAAGTCCCCACCTGCTCCCCAAATCCAAAAAAGGAGACCACTACAACAGCTTGTTCAGCAGTAAACGTGCTGCCACTGCTTTCGGTCTTTCTGAAAGCATGTAAGATGATGTGCCTGGAGCTGCTCCTGGGGACACTATGCACAACACACCTGGTCCAGGGGCTGCACCGCTGTGATTTGGGGAGCGCAGATACCACCTTGGGAAAGATACTGGAGGAAAGGAAATGCAGAGTCTCCCTTAACACCCATCCCTGCCCCGTATTTCTTGCGATCTCTTCTCTCAGTGCCTTAGTTCACAGCAGATGAGAAGATTTATCAAGGCCTCAAGTCCATAGGGCAGGGCTGTAGCCTGCCAGCCGAGGGGAGGATCAAAGGCAAGCTGCAGGACGGCCTGAGCTCTCTGGGACAGTACATGGGAAATAGGGGAATGACGCAGCCTTACTTCCTCTGGAGAATTCAGATCTTCTAAATCTTCCAGCATTCTCTCTACGAACTCTTCAGTCAATAGGATCTGCAAAGGAAATACAATAGTTTACGCCTTTACACTCCTAGTTTTAGCTAATTGCCAAGAAACAGAGTGACTTCTGCAGAGATCAGACTGCACCAGCTCACTCCTTCCCCTCTGTCCTTCTTTCCCACAATACAAAGGTTTGAAGGCAAGGAGCTCCTAACTTTGCCTCCCACCCCAACCACTGAAAAAAATGTTGAAATTATACAGCAATCTTTTTTGACCCTCAATTATCTTCCTCAGTCTAAAATTAGAGGCTCAGCTTTAGACAGACAACGTGGGGAAGGAGGAACAGGGGTCAAGATAACAACTGTTGGAGAGATAGTAGGAAACAGCCACATTCATCTGATCCATTGAAGTTAAGCTCGCAGTTTAACCAGGAAACAGCAGCACAGGGAGAGCCTGAGACCCATACAGAGCCAGTGCTCTGGGCGCGGGCAGGGCTCTGACCCAAGTGCAGCGCATCGTTCAGATGATGCTGGGTGCAGGAGGTGCTCCCACAGGTGGCCGCACCAGGCACCTCCACATTGTGTTGCACATGCCCATACCCGTGAGCCTGTGCTGGGAAAGCTTTTGGCTCCTCTCAAGGCCAGGCTGGCAAGCGTGAAGCGGCCAAAGAAAGTAGCTGCCAATGGGTCAAAATCCCCAGCTGAGGGCCACGACCCCAGCACCGAGGAGCGCCCCCCAATCACATAAACCAGAGACACCGAGAGGGAAACTAGTCCCAGGAATTCAAGGGGAGGAACTCCCACCCTCTTTAAAAAGCATGTGATAGCCAAAAGCAAACACGTCCTGCCTTGCTTCACAACAGCCATAAAGGCCAGAGCTCCAGGCAGACCAGCTGGCTTGGCACAGGAGCAGAGACAGCAGTGCGGGACCAGGAAAACATCCCTGCGCGGTGAGGGGGTCTTGGAGT
>NW_010403245.1:12658-13819 GCF_000710305.1 Buceros rhinoceros silvestris
AGTTAGGTTGCAGTGGTATCCAGCAGATCATTCCCATTTCAGCCTACAGATCTGTTTCTTACCCCCGCTCCTCCTTTCCTTTCTTCACCCTTTCCTCTGTCTCTGGCACTGCTTTCCATCCTAAAGCAACCACCAGTTCCATACCCCCTTTCTCACCCTTCCCTTCTCCTGTTCTCCCCGGTCATGAGTTCTGTGCTCCCTCCCTAAGAAGGGACCACTCCAGCACCAAACAGTGATGGAGCTAAGTGCCCAGCCCCACTGCTCTCCACTGTCCTGCCCAAGCTCATGTCTGAAAGAGGGGCAGCTGGGCTGTCCCACTTCTGCACAGGAGGCCACTTCCCATGCCCACCAACTCCTCAGTGCCAGTAACACCACTGGCGAGTGAGTGACTGCCAGGATGCCAAGGGTTGTTTGCCAAGTGGAAGCCTCTGGGTTCCATTTTGGTAGCACATAAGCAGGGCTACTGGACAGAAGAAGAAAGAGAAGACAGGCATCTGCAGTTCTCTCCCCTTCAGCCTTGCCACCCTGCTGCCACTGCACACAGATTTCCTGAGGGATGAGGGAAAGGGAACCCCCCCTCTCCATCACATTCCCCTCTTTGCTTAGCATCAACCTGCAGCAGGCTCCAGGCACCTGCATCAGGCCTTTCTGATCATACCTCAAGCGTGAAAAAACCCTGCTTCAGCTAGAAGCCAGGAGCTTGCTGCTTTGGACAGGACTCTGCAACCTGGCACCAATCAGCAGACTGGCAAGCTGAGAAACATTGCACTGAAACACGCAGTACCACTGCAAACTACTGCAGTCTCCTTGCAGGAGGCTGTAACTGTTCTGCCTGTTGAAGTGGAGACACTTGTTTGCTGACTGCTTGCAGGAAGAGGAAGCTGTTTGTCCGTGTTGGAGGCAGAAGGGCAACCTTATTGCTCAGCTCAGAAGGAAGAGCTGGGTGGGGAGCTGGGGCTCTGCACAGAGCACATCAGTTTCTGTGGAGGTGCACATGGGGTGAGGGAATGAAAACAATTTGGCACACATAAAAATCTACAGAACAGCTGGAAAAAGGAGGAGGAATTGGTATTCACAGCAATCAGGCAAGGTGGAAATGAATATTCAGCCATCCACGAATGAGCAAAAATGCCAGAGGTTGGGATGGGTGAGAGAGCAGGA
>NW_010403245.1:13959-27615 GCF_000710305.1 Buceros rhinoceros silvestris
ATGAGGAGCTGCAGCTTTGGAAGGGGGCCTGGAAGACAAGCGCAGCAGGAAGACCCCTGGGCGCTCCCAAGGTACCAGAGGCAGGAGAGAAATGGGAACCACGTGTGTGAGTCAGCCAGCTGCTCTGAGTCTGGAGGAAAACAAGACAGGGTAGGCAGGGGTAAACAGCAAAGGGTGGAGAGAGTGAAGGGAGGGACTGGTCAGGTCCCGGCTAAGCCACGGACTCCCAGAGCAGGCACAAACCTACGTGGAGCACTGTGGCTAGCACCAACCTGGGGTGCAAGCCCCTGAAATGGCTGAGCCCATCTGCAGCTCACTGCCCTCTCTCAGCAAATTTTGGAAATCCAAAGTTGTGAAAAAAACCCCACAAATTCCACTGATGTAGTGAGCTGAACTGGCTCCCTGAAGGGTCTGACAAGTGGAGTGGGACAGGAATCCTTAGCCTATCTGTCTCATGGACTGTGTTTGTGGGATCAAAGCAATGGCAGCCTGCTCTACACAGCATGCCGAGAAAGGATCACAGTGCCATTCTGCAAGCCCTGCACAGACAGTTAACTTTGGTGAAGGACAGGCATCATAGGCTGCAGTGACAAACTGCTGCAGTGATGTTCACACAGTGTGTCACTCAGAGCGAATCTGTAACGACCCAAGTAGGAGAACCCCACCCCAAACCCTACTAGCCCATGCTGCTGGGGAGACCTGTTCCCCTTTGTGAAGGGAGTCTCCAAAGCAGGTGTAGCCAATTGTGCAAACAGCCATGTCCCTCGGCACAGGGCACTGGCACTCCTGAGCTCTCCTGAGGATGCAGGGGGAAGGCACGCATCCACAGCACACCACGTGCTGACAAGGGCTTTGAAGTAAGAAGTACTGTCATCCTGGATTCATGTCTAGACAAGACTTCTCCTCCTAGAAGCCAAATCAAAATGGCCCAAGAGCATCAAGGCCTGTGCTCCTAGATCAGGCTGCCATCCCTACCTGCAGTCAGCAAACCCACTTTCATGCTGGTGAGGGGGTCTTTGCTTCTCTGGAGGATGAGTATAAATCCAATCCCATCTCAGCTTCCCTCACAATATTTCAGATTTCCAGTTCTTGTAGCATGCCTGCTCCTGCACAGTATGATACTCCATTACATTAACACACACACGTTATATGTGCATGATATTAAAGGTGACATTCCCAGCAAATAAACATGACAGACTGCCATTGCTCTAGGCACCTAATTTAATTTCCTCTGGGATTTAAACCTTAGAAGCTCAAATTAAACAAATAGGTCCCGTTCACTTTATATTTCAGACCTGAATCTAGAATTTTCCTCCGATGCTATTAGCGGATCTTATCAACAGGACACTGTACAGAGATCACAATGATGAAGCAGCTTATTCCCTTCCCAAAGGAAAACAGAGCCCCGCTGTAGAGCTGCAGCCACGGGAAAAGCCAACGCGATCTGGAGGGCAAACGAAACCGCCCCCTGGGCACTGAATAGGCCTTTTCTCCCACGAAATCTCTCAGCTGGTGCTGAGGAAGTGAAGGAGCATTCCCAAGTGGCGGTGGGTGTCCTGGGTGCTGCAGTGGCCATGCGTTCGCAGCGCTGTGTTTTCACAGCTCTGTGCAAACACTCCCGCCAGCCCAGCCTGCCGAAGCTGGTTACAGAGTGTAGCTCAGCCTTTGTAATAGCTGTTTGAAGTATGAACAAGGAACGGCCCCGCCAGCCAGCTGTGGGTATCTGAAATATCCCCTTCAGCACAGTCCTGCTCATACCAGCATCTCCCTGACCCGACCCAGAGAGGCCTGGATACATGCTATCCCACCGCCAGCAGATCTAGATTCCATTTTCTGAGTGCTTTGTGGCTGTTAGTCATGCTGCAGATGCTTGGCAGATGATGACTAGCCAAAAGATAAGTGCCTGTTTTCTATCACAGGTACCTACAGCACAACCGAGGTCCACAGTTTGGGTTCTCACCACTTGACTAACCACTGCATGTGTCCAGACACATTACAAAATACCAGCCTAGGCTGTCTTATTCTGGTGGATGTGTTCAGGGAACACACAAGCTGCGTGCATGATGTCTCCCTCTCGTGGCAAGTCTCACCTGAGCTTGCAGAAACCTACTTCTTACCGACAGGGCTTACCTACGGGTCAACTGAAGGAGCTTGTGTTGAAGCTTTCAGTGTTGAAGCTTTCATACCCGCAGATAGTTGAGAAACCTGTATCGTGTCTCATTACAGGTACCCTGCTGCAAGCGTATGAAAACAGGTGAGATGTAAAAATGCACTCAAGGTCGTGGGGCTCCAGATGAGCTCGGCTGACTTTGAAAGCAACTGGTACTTAGTAAAACATTAAAGACTTTATAGTCTAGCTTATAGGTACCACCCTACAGTTAACACCCCAATTCTCACTATAGGGTTCAACCCTACCACGAGGGCTTGAAATTCTCAGCTCAGGAAAGGCTGGCTGGGGCCAGAGGTCGCACTGATGTTGAAAGGTTGGCACAGCTCGCAAGTCTTTGATGAAGGAAGACCCTCAGAAGCTGAGCTAGGAATCGAGCTGCAGCTCTGCCCAACTTCAGGAAACACATTTGGTCCATGGCAAGAGACAAGCGACTGCCCAGGGACAATTAAGCTTTTACTGATAATAGGCAATTTTCTTGCCTACCTAGAAACAAAACAAACAATCCCACACTTTGTCCTAGTGCTCTGTTTGCATTAAACACTGCCACTTGCTTTTCTAGCAGGTTTGTCAAAGAAAGGAAACAATTTTTTATTAGTTATGGACTTAGTACAGAGCTGGCTTGTATGGCTCAGCCAGAGAAGGTAAGGACACATTGCAATAACCCCCTACGTAAACCATACCAACCCTTCTAAGAAACTTCATCCATCCAAGTGCTATACCTGGAATGGGTGGAGCAGTTGTACCCTAGGCCACATGTCATCTGCTACATCTGAAAATACCCAGCAAATTTTAGGAGCCCTGAAAATATTTCAGCTTAATTCCTGTTGACAGGAATTAAGCAAAAGTTGAAGTGCATCACCATTTCCCACTGCAATGAAACATTCTGAACGAAACCTCTTGTTAAATCGTGCTTTGTGCCGCAAGTATCCCCAGCCCATCTCTCTGCTCTCCCCTTGGCTTGGCCTTCTTTGCACTGCTTTGCTTTGACTGCAAGTGGTTCACGGCAGAGGCTTTGATGTTGCATCTTTCTATGTTGTGCCCAGCCCTGACACTGTCTGAAGGGCCACCTTGCTGCCTGAATCCATCACAGCTCTCATTACAGCCTGAAAGGTACCAGTATTGCAACTAACACCTTTGATGGGCAATTCCACTATTGCTCTTCCAGGAGATACACTGGAAAAACATCCACTCACAGATGCCTCAGGGACACTCTTGCTTCACACTGCAATGTTACAATCCCCAAAGAGGAAGCATAGGATGACGCTGAAAGATATCGACCTTGTGGGATATCTCCACAACTTTCCCAACTACAAGACTGATCCTGGGATCCCAGAGCTCCTCAGAGCCCAGCCTATGAGATCTGTCATGCAGGCAGGGCTGCTTTGAGTGAACACATGAAGTCTAGCTCAGCTGAGGAGAGGGCTGACAAGGGAGCCAAGACAACAAGCAATACTAATTCTTTCAGAGTGAGAAAGCAAAGGAGGAACAGGCATTTCAGGGAATGCTTCAAGTGGGTGGAAGTAAATCTACACAAAGCAGCCAAAATGTAGTTTGAGTAGCAAGGGAGGGGCATTAGGCGGCAGGGTAGTCAGCCAGCTTAAGAAGGATGAAAGAACTTGACTCATCCAAAACTAGCCTGGACAAAGTACTAGAGAACATGCTGCAGGAGAGCTCATACAGGGAGGATTGTCATGACCTAACGGGCCATTTCTACTCTAGTGTATGTTTCTGCCAGTGTCTCATTCAGCCACAAGGAAGAGGAACACAAAGGGATAATGTAGCGAGGTATTGGAGAGTGTTTGAGGAACAAAAAATAAACTTACTGGAAAAGTGTTTCCTGGACCTGCTCACGAGTTTGGGGGAAGCCATGCAGAAGATTCTGAAAAAGTTTTTCTCAGGGTAGATGCGTGAAACTGCTTTGGAGAAGAGCAGATTGTAGCTGTACACTACCTAAACCAGTTTGTGGATGTTGTCCTCAAAGTCTCCAAGATAGGCATAACACATCTATTCAAGTTCGGGGAGACCAAAAGTCAATCCCTATCTCTTCAGGAGAAGACTTGACCCATAGCTGCCACTTACAAGTGAGCATCTCACGCATGTAGCTTTGAACTTCTGCTGCTGCCATTATGCCAATGTACATAAATGATTTAACATGTGGTATAGCAGAGAGAAGAAACAGATGTGCTCATTTCCAGGGGAATGTCCTAACTCTACCGGAACAGAGTCATTCTCTTGTGCTCTCTGTCTCTGTGACTAATTCAGTGCTTTATATGATGTGGAACAATTCCAATTGGATGAGCTGAGGAAGAACCAAAATACCCTATAGCTGTGGTGCCCATAAAGCCAATAAGTAGAAATAGGGGATCAAATAAAAGGAATAAAAGAGGAGTTCTTCATATCCTACGTGTTTTATTCCTCAAATACTGATTATAGAAGGCAAAACTTCTAACAACTCCAGCTCCATTCTGCAAAGCTGATTTTTCCCCCCTGTTTTTATTGAGGAAAACTTTCTATTTCTGGTTTCATTCAACACAAAAGGATCTTTTTTTCAGCTTTTGGTCTCTTTAAGGCTTTTGTTTCAGCATGAAAAACTGAAAATACTTAAAGATTGGTCTCAGTCTGATCTTCTTTCCCAGATTTTTCACTTAGGTTGCCAAGCCAAAAGAACGGATTGTCTCCCATGACCCTGCTCACAGTAATCCCCACCCCCTCCATGACTGCCAACACAGATAGTGCATGTTGATAGCTCCTGCATGCTGGATGCTTCCTACAGCCTCCATGTACCTATCCTGCCTACAGGCGCATTTAACATTTTCTATGTGAAGCCTGACCTTGCTGTCCTAAGCCTCAACTTCTTTTTCCATGCTGGATGCCTTGGGTTTGATTTTTTTTTTTTAAGGTTTTTAGGGGAAAAAAACCAAGTTATCTCAGAGAGGTATTTTGGAAAAAGTATTTTTTGACAGTACTAACGAATGCATATGATCATTGTGTTACAAAGCACGTTACAAGCCGGGCGATGAAGATTAGCAAAAAATGCTCTGGAGTTCAAGGGAAAGTCTTCCTCCTGATCACGCAAATACTTTGCCGAGTCAGAAGCCTCTCAAAGTCACTGTTTGTCCACAGCCCTTCAGGGAAAGGCAGAAAAATGTAAGTAAGAGCACTTCTTCACTGAGCACGTTCCAGCCCAAGGCAGCTCTGCCCCAAACACAGGGCAGAGGCAGCTAAGGAGCAGTTTTCCCTCCTATCATTCCTCCAAACAGTGAGGAATTGCTATGGCACCAGGCACATCTGGACTAAAGGCAGGGAAACTCTCCAGTGCTCTCAGCGTTTCTGCTGGAAATCAGGCTGTGTGGAGGAGGCGGCGAAGGAATTTGCCAATTTGAATGAAGGGAAGGAGAGGAAAGCAGAGATGGGCCAGGATGAGGGGAAGATGGAGACACAGGAAAACAGGATGAAGGGCAGAGGCGAAAGCCGGAGGCAACTCCAGGGACAGTGAAGGAGAAACCCGTTTCCACATCCCCAGCATCCACATGCTGGATGTTGTGAACCTAGTGGCACGGGAAGCAAAAGCAAAGAGCGTCCTCCAGCAGTGGCTAGGATAATACCCCACCACCGCTGTGAGCTCCTCAGCTCACGTAGGGACACAGACCTTGTGCTGAGAATTGGAGGGTACCAACTGCAAATGAACCATAGCCTCCATCTGCCTAACAGGATTCGTCCTGAAACCAAGTAAATTACCTGGAAAAAAACCCTCTGCACTCAGAGACCAGTGACATGGGGCATACAAAACTTCAGAAATGGCTGCACAGAGATTGCCTGCGCCATGCTAATTTGGCCTCAGCGTACGTCTGCCTCACAAAACAGATCTGTAATCACAGGATTGCCTGCAGTTTTTCTCCCAGAAGACCTATGCCCTGCTCAGTCCTCAGGATGGTTCAGCTCACTGAGTGCAGCATTAGTCATCATTTCTTTTCATTATCATTCAAGTTGCTTCCCTGTTCCCTCCTACTCTCTTCCCCTTTATTTAGTACACTCCATCCAACTACTGCCAGCACAGATTACACTGGAAGACCTAACCTTACTGTCCTTACCACTCTCACAGCCTCTGACGTGATCAGCCTCACATTTCTGCGAGGCAAGGAAGTGCTCCTCTCCATGCAGCAGATGAGGGAGGAAGGCTAAAAGAAGCTAAGAGACTTAACAAAGCCACTGAGAAAATCTGCAAGAGCAGGGAGCCCAGTGTGGGTCCTCGGCTCCTGGGATAACCCCCTACTCCAGAAAGATCCCTTCTCTCTCCTGACCTGCAAAAACTAATTCTAATCTCTTCCTGAAATTGTTTCTGGTGTTCACATGTGGAGTTGGGATGCTTGGCAAGCACCAAATTAATCTTCGCAGGATGACTGGAAGAAGGTTTTCCTGAACAGACATGGGAAAACGAGCAAAGAGAAAATTGAATCTGAACGTCTGCTTCTTGGGTGTGCTCGTCTCAAGAGTTGCAGGTCCCTGTTTTTCAGCCCACTCAGCTCTCGAGGGCACTGGGGAATCCACAGAGGAATTCCTCCTGGCCTCTTCCTGCCACTGGGAACACAGATCAGACTTCAGGTCTCGAGCTGAGAGACCTGAGAGCATCCAGGAAACACAAACTGAGCTGCCACATGAGAAGATTTTAGCTTAAGATCCTGGATTGAGAAAGCACTGAGAAAGAACAGAGGAGTAGAGGCAGAAACAGGATCCAGTTCTCCAGGGCAATATTTTACAGGCTTTGCCACAGGACTGGTGTGATTTTCTGCAATTACCTGCCTCATTCACTACACAGCTTCTAATTTTGACAAACGAACAAAGTGGAAATCCTATGGGCAAGAGTCTACTTTACTCCACACCCCTGATTCATCCCCCAAACATGCTGCATCTTTGAGAACTGAATGAGGCAGCAGGCTTTCTAAAAAAACATGTACGATTCTTCAGTTAGGTAGAGTATCAAAATAAACACACATGTAACAGGGGCAAGGCTAAAGTGCAGAGATATTTCTTAAATTCTGTGTGCTAGATTTCGCAGTTAATGAGGACTCTTTAACTACAGGTTTGTTTTTACTGCACTGTATTGGCTCATGTGTCAGAGTCTGCAGCAGTGTCTGATGTGTAACATGTACGCTGCACATGATCAAAGACCTGAGTGTCATCTCTTCTCCTAGAACAATGACTGCCTAAAGCAGCAGAAGCAGAAATTATCTAAAGGCAGTGCTAAACAAACCTCCTTCTCCCCTCTGGGGAGAGTAAGTAGTCCAGGTGAGCAAGGTAGGAGGGGAGAACAGTCTGCTTTGTGCTAGAGAGGCAGAGCTTTACATAAAAGCAGAGGAGCTTTGCAGCAGCATGTCCTGACTCCCATCACTGGAGACTTAATGATGGTAATTCCCAAAGGATGATGCATGCTGACAGGCTTTGACACAAACTACCCCAGGATAATATTAATATGTATTAAAGGCTCAGGCAACTTTATTGGGATGGGCTTGATCAGTAACACATTTCAACAGAGCATCTCTATCATCTGCTGGAGTGTAAGGGAGGGAGAACACACGCACAAGCTCACCACGCTTTGGGTATTTGGCTTGGTTTAGAGACAAACAAGGTTGATCTGTGAGGAACTGCATGCTTGGCACAGCTCAGATGTTAGACCAAGAACCTTGGATGCTCCACCATGAATACGAATGTCATTGTGGGGCAGTTAATGTCAGTTGTCTACATGACCAGCATCCTTAACCCTCCAACATGGGGCCAGACATCTCCTGCACAGCCTTTCTCTGTGCATCTGGAACATCTACCCTTTGGAAAGGGGAGGGGCTTGGGAGAAGGTGTGGGGGCTCTGCTGTCACAGCACTGGGTGAAGGGGGAGCGGAAGAAAGAATTGCGGAAGCCTTTGATCATGTGTAATGTTAATGCAAGTGTTACACATCAGAGACTTTGCTACCGTAACTAGCATATAAACAAGAGTCTAGTGTTAACAAGGAGGACTTCTTGAATATGTTTGTACACTTCTGAGTCAAAGCAATTTCCCTATTCAACAATATGTGACACAGTGGAAGAAGTTCAGAAATGAACCAGCCTGACATGCTTAGACCTTTAATAGAATTTAGCTTCTTAGAACTAATTAAATGTTACTTAAATGAGAAAAAAAAATTCAAGTACTTGGGAAAGGTGCCAATTTGACAGCTCTGGAGAATAAAATAATCTAATCATCCCCAGAGCATGGGCAGCAGCAGAACAGGCTTCCCCTACTAACGTGCCTCGCACATGACCTGGAAAGACTGTTGATAGAAATGGGGCGTACGATCTCCGTGGTCTAACGACTCCTGGCCTTTTCTGCTGAGACTGCTAAAATGGCTCCAGTTGAGTACCAGCTGTGGTGGTGATATGGACATCTGTCTGGTAGGAATGGTGCTGGGACCTGCCAGACTCCTGTCATCTCCTAACCTTCCACTGGAGCCCAGCGACTCTCAGCTCATTGCTCAGCCTGGGCAGCAGGGGCTGATACACTCTGCAGCAGCTCTTGGCCTGTTCCACCTTGGACACGCTCCACTCCTGCCCACGAGATGTAAACAGGAGGTACTGTGTTTAGTCTGCAGGTTTGGGCTTTCACTGCACCAAAGCTCAGGCTCAAGAGAAGTCAGTCTCTAGTTGCTGCAGAATTGAGGCCAGGATTTTTCAGGATTCTTTCTCCCCTAAGATAGGGAAAAAGTCCACAGGAGGAGATGCCTACCATTTCTCTTCTTTTCCACAGTCCATCCATTTACTTGTCTTTGCCACAAGCCCCTGCATTGCAGTGATCTGTTTTCAGCCACCAACTCTCCTTGGAGCTCATTGCTGTGCCTGGGGTCCCAAACGAGGGAGGAAGAAAATCCTCTCTGGGCTTTGCTGTGAAAGCTTTGCAGGACTTGCCAACTCGGCCAGCCCAGGCTGTGAGGGACTAAACCAAACACAGCTCGCCTCCTTGGAAATTTCATGCACCGCAATTTCTTTCACTTCTGAAGCAAAGCCATGTGAACCACCCTCCTCCCCTCCCAACACCACAAGGGACTGCTGAGCGCAGATCAAGTCTCCCACTGCGTATTAAGCCAAGAGCCTCAGACACTCCCACATGTATCTCACACAACTGGGTGCTCCTGCTGTTGTCCCAGGCTGGTTTTAGCCTCCCCTCCTCCCCTACCCAGTCTGTCCTCCTTCATTCTCATCGCTGGACTGGCCGGAGCCAGCAGCAGAGCCAGTCACATCAGACAAGAAGATCCAATACATTGACTTTGTGCAGGAGACAAGCGAGGGACCTTGTTTCTCCCCACCACTCAGAAGCCAGCAATTCTCCACCTTTCCCTCTCACCTACTCCAAAAGTCTTCCATAATTTTCAGCACCAAACAACAGGCACAAAAGCACCCGGGTTTGTAAGGGTTAATATTAGTTACATGTCTGAATAGTGACCTAATTATAGCCATTCTTCACTTTAGAGGTTACCTGACTACTCTACACATCAATACATTTTGAGATGTGATGTAAATGCAAACAAACACTCTTATGTTTGGAGTTAACACAGTCACAAGATCCTGTGTATCATGTGTTGGCAAGCACGGGAACCAAGAGCAAATGACCCACCCTTAAACCTGACCCTTTGCTGTTAATCATTACAGGAGCGTTGCACTTTCCAGTCAGCACAATCAAAGCACGCAAGCTCTTTGAAAATCCCTACACACGAGATGGTTCTAGCCAAGATCAGCTCCTTTACAAGTCGTGCTGATTTCAAGGTATGATGTCCTCCAGACATGAACACGGGCAGGGGAATGTGTTGAAAACAAGTCACTGGAAGGTTAACTTCCACACTGCAATGCTGAAACAAATCCTGCCTTCAAAACAGAAGGGGAGGCAGGAACACCACAGTGACAGTGAAGGCAGAGACATACTGCATGCATACAGTCCCTCAGGGACGGGCTTTTCTGCATAAACACGTTTCCCAAGGCTTTTTCATTTTTGCAATGTATTTACAACCATGAAGAAATTCAAGGTTAGAACAGCACTACACTGTCATATCATGAGTGCATCACTGCTCTGAAGGGCTGACCCTCAACACCAAGCAGATGAGGAGTTTCTAAGGAAAATCTGTGATAGAGAAGAAAAATCTGGGTGCAGAAAATGTGTGGGTGCTTCAGGCAACCACGAGCTTTTGTCACAGAAATCACTTTCAATTGGAAAGAGCTAAAACTGAAGGCAGCAGTGCTGTCTGCGCTGCTCTCCTGTTAGGGATGATGTAAAACTGAGATCTTGGCTCTGTAGGACCACAGCCCTACAGCTTTCTAGCTCTTCTGCCCTGGCTCCATTCTTGTTTAGGTCATTCCACTCTGCCTCCCCAAATTCCTTTCTGGAAGAAATCAAGAGTAAATACAGCCTGTAAAGAGTTCGCTGATTCCAGGAAATGGACACTACTGTATTCACAGATGATTTTTGAACTTTCAAGCCACTACTTATCAATTTGAGTTCCATTAATATAAATAGTAACAGTTCAACATTATTTTTGAGCACATGATTACTGAAAGTATTACACAAGAGCTATGAGAGACGTTGTAGCAGAAAATACAGGTTTGGTACACTTTTAAACCACATAAGCCCTTAGCAGGATCATTTTTAGGACACAGCAGAGGACAAAGGGAATGAAAAAGGAAGGAGGCTCTCTCACTTGTAACCAAGGTCCGTGTGCTGCGTAGGGGTGCTCTTCTGTAGCAAAGGCTCCTTCTACTCCTGTTGATACAAACGTGATTGCTGTGTCCCCTGTAATACTTTTATATGTAAAGTGCCGTCCGTGTAAGAGCCTTCCCCTGAGGAATAAAACACATGTGTGGGAATGGAGAGGGTGTGAGCAGCGTTCAACAGCACAATGAAGAGACATCACTATAGCTTCTGCCATCAGCATGGGAAATCGTTTCAAAGGCAGCAACTATTAGTTTTTTGGGAATATACAAATGATTTGCTGCACAAAGCAGGACGCAAGCCCCCTTCTGCAACAGGGAGTTCCCCCTTATCCCTCCTCTTCATCTCAATGCCTTATTACAGAAGTAGAATACATCTAAATCCCACTGCATGTCCATCCCCATGATGAGGTGCTGATGCACGTAAGGGCAGGGGGACTGCCAGTCTTTCAGTAAGATAAAAACTGCAGAAGAGAATCCAGATGCCACATCATGTGGGAATGTGAAGATGCATTTCTAAACAGGCTCATCAGTGGGGCCAAACTTACGTACTGTGACAACACCTAGTAATCCACTGCCCTGGTGCTTGACAAATGTAACCTGAATTACTTAAGCAAAGACCACTTACAGTATCACTTCCTGTGTTTTCATTCAATGGTTTCCACAGGGAAAATCACAGCTCTGCTATTTAGGCTCAGAGCACGTGTGACACGCATGCACAGCTTCCAACATGCAAGGGGGAAAACTTCAGGTAAGATACATAGCACCTAAGAGAGTCACAGTTGCTTGATGAGCTACTGCTGGTCACCTGAGCTGTGGTAACTGATCAGGACAGAGTGTTCATGCATTTGAGATGTAAAATAAAATACATTTGTGTTACCTTTCCCACTGGTTTCTCAACAGGCACAGGCAAGTGTGCACCTGCTGCTGATAACTCTGATACTACAGTCATGTAACTCATTAAGCTAAAGTTACTCAGTCACCTGCAATCACTTATCTCTACCCCACAGTTCATCTTTACAGTAAGGACTACATTTGCCACAGGTATTTTTTAAAAACAGTGCTGACCAAAACTGTGGAAACCTAGAAAGTCACTCACAGCGAGATGTGCAGACTAATCCTTCAAAAGACAACATGTAGAGTATGCATACAATGTTTTCTTCCTTCAATAATGGTAGTGACATCATTTGTCTAAAAACCACACTTGCATGCGTAAACTGACTGCAAACAGGCTTTGCACAACCACTTCTGCCTGAGACCATAAGCCAGAATTAACAACTGACGAGTTTTCTTTGACAGAATACAGTAAAACATCCCTTCTCTATCACAGGGTTGCCAGCACCAGACTAATAAAAAAATCCCTATACTAACCCTGTCCTGTTTCAGCACTCAAAATACACTGGAGGACGTAAAAAGAACGAGAAACAATCTTACCATGATGAACACACATGCAAAGAGTCATCTGTTTCTAATGTATTTTGGCAAAATATCTCAGCTCTGGCCTTTAAAGATCCATCGCATGCATGTCTGTATGGTGAAACAACGCCACAAGGCAGAAGCGGCATGTCAGCACAGGCTGAGGAGGAGGACGGCATCACTCACCTTAGACAGAGGGGAATGAGCGCTCCGGACTCCTGGTTAAATTTCAGGTGTACGCTCTCCAGCTGTCTCGTGCGGATTAGCTCGTGAGGAATGATGGCTGCTGAGCTCTCACTTTCTAAACTGTCCTTACGGCTTCTAAGAGAAGAGACAAAATGCATGTATTTAGGATCCCAGTGCTGTGTGCTATTTCCGCTGTGTTTCAGAGCGATTGTGTGAATATTCAGGGACAGAGGAGCAAACTGTTATGAAGGCACATCTGAGTTTTCATCACCCCTGAAGAGACACAGCCTCTCTCAGATTACCAGTCCCAGCATGCAGCTCTTCACCTTGATTCGATGACCCATGATCTGAGCTGGTGTACACACATAGCACATACCTTCCCAACATATGAAAAATAAAATTTCTGGAAAGAACTGGAGCAAAACTACTCTCCAAATCCCCAACCTACTATAAACTGGCTTAGAAGAACTACCAGGTATGACCTCCCTCCTGCTTTTGCTTTTATCTTCAGGATTTTTTAGGCAGTGGCCTGCAGGAAAGGGTTGTCCAGTCCATTGCACCTTTGCTCAAATACCTTTGAGGTCTGAGGCATCCCTACAATTGTCTCCAAATCATTTCTCTGCACAGTTCAACCAAAAAGTTTTGAGAACCCTCTGCTTCCACCAACACCAAGTGCAACAGCTGAAAGATGGACTCTACACGTGATGAGTAGGACATCTACAGATTGTTTCCCCTTTTAAGTGGGGCTGCTTCAAGACAATGCAGCTTTGCTTTCTTATTCATTAATTTCTGCAAGACCAGCATATTGTGAAGCTGCAACTAAAGGTTACCTTGTTACATGAATAAGAACTTTGCCAGACAGAATCCTCCAGATAATCAAACTGGTATATCTCAAAATACTTGACCATAAACACTTTATATGTTCAAAGAGCACCAGTGTGATCCCTTACTTGACAGAGCAGAAGAAAGAATGAAGGGCAGGGTGGATTACAGTTTTTTGCAGATGACATTGACGGATGAGATGTGTCTGATACATGATTTATATTTCTGTCACCTGGTGTTCCATGTGAACTTAATAGAGTTAAGTTCTTTGTTAAGATAGTTTTTATAGTACAGAAACTGGTTGGATGGCCGGACACAGGGAGTGGTGGTGAATGGAC
>NW_010403246.1:0-5068 GCF_000710305.1 Buceros rhinoceros silvestris
ACTAAAAACACTGATTTTTCATAGCCCCTGGGGGCTAAATTTATCTCTCATTGAAGTCAATGGGAATCTTTCCACTGATTTCAATAACAGTCGGGCCAGGTCTTAGTACTTTAATCAGTGATAATTATTTTTACACATCAAGCAATTGCTGAAGTTCAGTATGAATCTCTAACTGACATGGAGGCTAAATTTATCTCTCATTGAAGTCAACGGGAATATTTCCACTGATTTCAATAACAGTCGGACCAGGTCTTAGTACTTTAATCAGTGATAATTATTTTTACACATCAAGCCATTGCTGAAGTTCAGTATGAATCTCTAACTGTCCTCAAACAAAACCTGGCATGCTCTTACAAGGTGGCAAAGATGGGGAGGGCAAGATGAAAGGGAGGATCTGTGAAGATGGAGCTTTTCTTGCCATTAAATGGATGAGAATATAAAGGCACAATAAAGGAGAAAATTTGCAATTGCCTGAAAGCAATAATATATCTGGCCTATCATTTTGCTTCTTTGGTGGAACCAGTGAGTTTGCTTTATTCAGCCTAGTTTAAGATGTGATTCTTTCAGAAGTGGCATCTCTTCTCCTTGCTGGTTGCTGTGTGGATGGATCCAGAGAGATCAGAAATTGTAATTACAGGTTAGTGTGATTTGCCTGCTTCTATGTGGATGCGAGAAGTCCATCTGATTAAAAAACACCTTCAAAATCTCAGAAAGCGAAAGAGAAAATTGAAATGACTCATTTAAGCTTAGGAAGCTAGAAGGAGCAGGCTGGACTAGAAGGACCAATGGGAGAAAATTTGGTGGGAAAAGGGAACAGAAAGGGAGATAACGAAATCCAGGGATATAGGGAGGGAAAAGAGAGAAGCGAGAAGAGGAGAAACAGGGAAGTGGCAAAAGAAAAGGAGAAGCTGCTGTTTTAAGGAAATGGGAAAGGTGTTTATTACTGAAC
Organism: Buceros rhinoceros silvestris; assembly: GCF_000710305.1. Classification (NCBI taxonomy): domain Eukaryota; kingdom Metazoa; phylum Chordata; class Aves; order Bucerotiformes; family Bucerotidae; genus Buceros; species Buceros rhinoceros. Next base: position 950 of record NW_010403246.1, read on the forward strand.
CAAAGCAGAAAGGAGTAGGAAATGGGTTGTACAAAAGGAGATAATAAATGGATTTAAAGGGATAGTGATGGAAACAGGCAGTAAGGAAAGAAAGGAAAGCTGAGGAGAAAAAAACGAGGAGTAAATGACTTTTGTCTTCAGTGTTAAAGAATTAAAGAAGCTAAAATCGTGCAGTTGTTTCCCTCCTCAAGACTCATCCGCTCGAGTGGTATTAAATGTAAGACAGTAGCAGGGTTTGCCATGCAGCCGCTGTGAGAGTCTGTCCTCTAGTTCCCTTCAGGTTTTGGAGCTCTTAGCCCCATAGAGATCCAAACCTTCCAGAGTGAACTTGATCACTACTGCAGGCTGGGGCATTTTTTTAGCCACTTTTTGGAGCAGCTCTTGGAAGTAGCTCACACGTGCCCAGGGAGTCCTCCTGGGGTGACTGGGGATGGCAGATGCTACTTCTACTACTACTTGCTCCTGTAGTTCAAGCAGTAGCAATCTAAACCTTGGCAAAAACAATCCCAAGTGTCAGGTCTGGTGTTAGTCCAGTCAGATGAGAAAATTGTCTCAAAACGAGCACATGTTGTGGGGAACAGGGAGTTTTACCTCATAGATTCGGACCTGAATGTTCCACATCGCAAAAATCACAGCAAAGGTTAATTCCCATCACGGAAACAGAGAACACTTCTTTGGGCAGAGCCAAAAAACCTGATTCTGTGCTGATTTTATCTCATGGTAACTCTGAGTTCTGGAAACCTCTTTTTCGTACATGTGCCCCGCAGGGAAAAATGGGACCCGTCAGGGTTACAGTAATTTCAAAATTTAACACAATTAAAACCACAAAGCACACAGAGAGACAGGTTTTACTCCAGGTATCACTGTATATTTTATTTATTTACGTCTCATTATATTTTCACCAGACCAATGGTGAAAATAGGTTTAATTTAGACGCATGGCCATAAACCAATATAGGATCAGGATGGGACACGGGGATTTTAATTGTGTTACTCTGACCGATGTCCTACAGTCGCGTGAATGTCAGGAGACAGCAGAAAGCCATTGCTGTAAGGTTGGGAGGTTGTTCCTCTGTAGAATGATGCCTGTAGCTGTTTTGCAAAGAGGCTGCTGCATTTTAGTTTTAGTCAAATACCCAGAGTACGAAGTCTGCCAAGGGATGTGGAGGCAGGATTTGTTCAGGAAAAGGTAAAGGAAAGAATTCTTTCCCCTCCACTGGAGACTGTTGGAGAACTGCAAGGGCCACACTCTTGTCTCTGCAGAGGGAGGAGGACTCGACGTGGATCAGCATTCTGGTGATGAGCTGCTGTACCTGGCTTGAGGGAAAATAGAAATAATGAACATGAATATCACCTCCGTGAAATGAGTGCTGTTTCAGGAGGGCTGTACTCTGAGGTTTGTGACAAAAGAGAGAAATGAAATGGAAAAGGACTGGTAAATGTTCAGAGGGGGGCAAATGAAATGTATTTTATGAGGTGGAAAATGAAACTGGCCAAGAACGTCAGAGCGTCTGCTGGCTGTACTGGGTTTTACTTTAACTTCCTGATAGGCTTAATTACTAATTTTTTTTTATTAAACTGGTGTGTCATCCTCCAATTTTACTGAGATCAAGTTAGCTTCGGTCTTAAAGAGGAGCAGGATAAAACCTATGTGACACAGTGGAATTCAGTTTGTTTTTCACTGTGGTTTCATTTTCTTTTTTCACTGAAGAATTTCAAGCCAGGACACGTTTCAGTGGCCTAATCTTGAATGCGAACAGGCACGGTCTCTGTTTGCTTTGCAGGGAGGAGCTGGCTCACTTCAGGAGGAGGTCAAGGATGAACACAACTGGTTTGCTGTCAGTTTTTAGTACCAGCCCTAGGCTCCTGGTCAATAATGGTACCCGCAGCGCTGAAGCAGCATTGCAGAGCAAACAAATCTCTTGGCTTTAGTTTAGTATGCTATAGTACGGTTACAAAACAAAATAATCATCTGCCTACTTGAAGTGTTGCAATCGCTGAGTAGATGTCAGTGACCCTTAACAACAGGCTAACCACACTTGGATTTCCAAAGTACTTCGACCCCCACTGAAGGAGGAAGCTGCTTGTTTCCCCCTTCATTATTGCGTGACATTGCTCTGCTTAGCTGGAAATACTCTAAATAAATTCCCACTTCTAGTACAGCTAACTAAATAAGAACAGTTGCTAAATCTCTGTCAGAATTACAGCAGGCACCTGTTCACAGCCACTAAAACCGATGTTGCTAACGTGTTTCCACAATAACTTCATGCTTGGAAATTTCCAACCAATTATCTTTTGGGAAGAAATTTTCCACGTTTGGCCTCTGCTTGAGAGGGATTTTTTTATTATTATTATTTCTAGGCTTGAGTAAAACGATGCCAGCTGTTCTTGAACACAGCGTGAATTATAAAATTATGCCTCTGAAGTAAAAAGAACTTCACAGGCTGCACCGAGCTGAAATGTAAACCTTAGTCTAGACCCCTCTGAAGAGCTAAGGCAGTTTGCCTGGAATCATTCTTGACATTGATTTACCTCGATTAGTAAAGGCAATAAACACATTTTGAAGGAGCTGAGAATGATTTATCTGTAGATGGATGAGAAAGAAAAGCCTGCAGCTTGCACGAGCTGTAAGCAGAGAGCTGCCAGGTAGGTCAGAGGAGCTCGCTCCCGCCCTCCGCTCCATTGTTTGAGGAGAGCAGGGAGCCACGGCACCTTCCACGGGAGGAAAGCCAGCGTCACTGCTCCAGACGCCTTCCCTTCCCCTCCAGATTTATTATTTTTTTTTCAGAAGACGTTAAATGTAAAATAGGAGTGTTAAGTTTACAAAGCTGAGCATGGGTCATTTAAAAAGTTAAGATTACTACTGCCTGTGTGAACAATGTGTACATTTATGTATATATATGTATATACATTTACACACCCAGGCAGCCACGCGCACACAGAGGGGAGATGCAGAGGAACCTTCAAACTAGCATTAGAAAATTATATCCTTAATAAAATGTTCCAAGCAATTAATACAGTCCAGAATATACCACTTGAGACATACTGCCTTTTATCAAAATACAGCCACGTTGGACATTATGGGCTGAGTTAACTGGTTGGAGCCCTCGATCAGGGTATACGTGTTTTATATGAAGGTGGACATTTTACATCGGTTTAGTTAGAATATCCTCAAGTATTAACTGTCCTGATCTTTCCATGCCTGGTACAGAGACTTGAGGAGTGTTTTAATGACAAGGTTGTATGTATGATATATGGAACACTGTCCATCTCTGTAAGCCTTCCATGTCTCTCCTGGGTAAACGCTTTTTTTGACACATCTTGTTTCCTATTTGGGAGCTGTTAGAAGGAAATTGCTCTATTCTAACAAACCAGGAGGCTACAGAAACAAAAAAAAGGAACAAAACAAAACCCCCTTCACCACATCCACCACTGTATTTCCTTCTCTTCTATAGAGACTCCCTGGTTTTCCCTGAAATTAGAAGGAAATAGCGTGCTGTGGTGTTTTAAGAAAAGATTTCAAATATATTTTAAAACCCCCACATTATTTTTAGCTAGCTATCATTTCATTAAACGGGTCTTTCCTCCTCAGAGGAAAGAAGCGAAGTCTTCCTCTTCATGAAAAGTGAACACTTAAGCTGTCATCTAAAGCAGCACGGGCGGAGAGGCGGGGTTCGTGTGTGAGAAGAAGGGGAAGCGTTAAACAATTTGTTCCTGTGGAATAAGATCCGATTTTTCAGCCCTTTCGAAAACTACACAATCTCCACTTTTTTTTTTTTTTTAGGAAATGTAGCTCAGTAAAGCTAACACCAGGTCATGAGAGACGCTACCTCGCTCTGAACCTTGATTCCTCTTCCTCGATAATCTCAGATTGTAGTGTCCTGATCTCCTTGTAAATCTGCAAACTTGGGCGAAACGCCCGGGCCCTTAAAAAAAAAAAAAAAAAAAAAAAAAGAAAAGGAAAAAAAAGAAAAAGAAGTAAATAAATAAGGGGGGAAGGGAGAGCAGGGAAGAGGACTGGGTCTGTCCGGGTGCCGATGGATGCTTCTCGGAGAGGGGACCTGCGATGCCTCCCGGCAGGGCTCGGCACGGCTCAGCGCGCCGTGCCGTGCCGTGCCGT
>NW_010403247.1:0-30787 GCF_000710305.1 Buceros rhinoceros silvestris
GAGCATCCGGTTCCTCCATGGTGAACCCGGGACACTGATAAAAATAAATAATCAGTTTGACAATGGCTGCAGTAAAGCTGTGAACTAACCCATGGAGTTGTACATCAGAAAAGATGAGCAAATGAAGCCCCCATAATCCAAGTCAGTGATCTGCTAAACCACTTAGATGTACACAGGTCTGCGGGGCTGGATGGGACCCACCCAAGGGTACCGAGGGAGCTGGCGGAAGTGCTCACCAAGACACTTTTCCATCATTTACCAGCAGTCCTGGCTAATGGGGGAGGTACCAGCTGACTGGAGCTTAGCAAACGTGATGTGATGCCCATCTACAAAAAGGGATGGAAGGAGGATCCAGGGAACTGGAACCAGTCTGACCTCGGTGCCAAAGAAAGATATGGAGCAGATCATCCTGAGTTCTGTCATGTGGCGCATACAGAACAACCAGGTGATCAGGCCTTGTCAGCATGGGTTTAGTAAAGGCAGGTCCTGCTTGACTAACCTGATTTCCTTTTATGATAAGGTGAAATGCTTAGTGGGTGGGGGAAAAGCTGTGGATGTTGTCTACCAGGACTTTAGGAAGGCCTTTGACACTGTTTCCCACAGCATTCTCCTGGAGAAACTGGATGATTGTGGCTTGGATGGGCATCCGCTTTTCTGGGTAAACTTAATTGATGAGGGAAGGGCTGTAAATCTTGTTTTACCTGAACTTTAGCAAGGCCTTTGGCACAGTTTCCCGTAACATTCTTCTGCAGAAACTGGCTGCCTATGGCTTGGACGGGTGTATGCTTCCCTGGATCAAAAACGAGCTGGATGGCCCAGCCCAGAGAGTGGTGGTCAATGGAGTTCAATCCAGCTGGTGGCTGGTCACCAGTGGTGACCAGTGGTGTTCCTCAGGGCTCAGTATTGGGGCCTGTTCCCTTCAATATCCTTATCAGTGATCTGGACGAGGGGATTGAGTGCACCCTCAGCAAGTTCACAGATGCCACTAAATTGGGAGGTAGTGTTGATCTGCCTGAGGGTCGGGAGGGTCTACAGAGGGACCTGAACAGACTGGATAGATGGGCTGAGGCCAGCTGTATGAAATTCAACAAGACCGAGTACCAGATCCTGGACTTGGGCTGCAACAACCCTCTGCAGTGTTACAGGCTTGGGGAAGAGCAGTGGGAAAGCTGCCTGGCGGAAAAGTTCCTGGGGGTGTTGGTTGACCGCCAATATAACATGAGCCAGCAGTGTGCCCAGGTGTCCAAGAAGGCCAATGGCATCCTGGCTTGTATCAGCAATAGTGTGGCCAGTGGGAGTAGGGAAGTGACTGTCCCCCTGTACTCATCACTGGTGAGGCCACGCTTTGAATGCTGTGTCCAGTTTTGGGGCCCCTCCCTACAAGAAGGACATTGAGGTGCTGCAGCATGTCCAGAGAAGGGCAAGGAGCTGGAGAAGGGTCTAGAGCACAAGTCTTATGAGTAGCTGAGGGAACAGGAATTGTTTAGTCTGGAGAAAAGGAGGCTGACAGGAGACCTTATCACTCTCTACAACTACCTGAAAGGAGGCTGTAGTGAGGTGGGTGTTGGTCTCTTCTCCCAAGTAACAAGCAACAGGATGAGAGGCCTCCAGTTGCACCAGGGGAGGTTTAGGTTGGACACTAGGGAAAAATTCTTTACATAGAGGGTTATGAAGCATTGGAAGGGGCTGCCCAGGGACGTGGTGAAGTCACCATCCCTGGAGGTATTTAAAGACATGTAGATGTGGGGCTGAAGAAGATCATTTGGTAGTAACTTGGCAGTGCTGTGTTAACGGTTGGACTTGATGATCTTAAAGGTCTTTTCAACCAAAACAATTCTGTGATTCTATGATTCCACGGATACTCTAGTCAGAGTATAATGGTCTAAGCCATATTGATGGCTTAGAACCTCAACAATAGTTGGTGGGCACAGGTAACACAGAGCAGCCCGAAGTTCTTGAAAGTATTTCCTGGAGAGATGATTTTCAAGCACCACTTTAAGCTCCGTATCTTGAGAACTGAACTGTACTTGAAAGGGCTACCCCCTGTGTGGCACAGCCTGATGTGACTGAATGAAGCAGCGTAATATCTGTAGTTTCTTTTTTCGGGTTTGTTATTATCCTTGGATAGAAGATACCGTCAGTCCTCAACCCTACTTCATATGAGTGTAGAGTAAGATGTGAAGATATAAAAACATGTATAATTTTCTAATAGAAACTGTTTATACTATTTTCAATACTTGACATTTGATGTTGTATTTGGAAACATCATTTAGAAATTAACAGCTGGAGGACTTCACTGGTCTTTCTGAGCCAGCACTTACTTCTTTTGGCAATTTCTCTCTGAACAGATAGGGTGGGAGACCACGGATGTTTGAAAAATGTTCCTGCAGCAGGTCTGATTCAATTAAAGTAAGGTTTGATATAGATTTTGTTTGACTACTTGATAGATAGGTATGACTAGTAGATTTGTTCATATCTTCACCGTAGAAAGCACTCATTCTTAATTGTCTTATTTTTCAGAACATTGGAAGCATGAGAAGCTAAGGATTTTTTTCCTCGTGGGAACTGAGATAAGTGTCTTGATATTGATTCAAACTTGAAAAATCTTCACACCCAGAGTTTATCAATCTTCATCTTTTATGTTCTGTTCAGCAGATACAAACCAAAGATAGCAACTGATCAATCACATATGATTCAGCAGGTTGGTGCAGTTGTCCTTGAATTTGGTCATTTTTTATCTAAAGGCTTTCGTTTCTTTATGTCCTTGATACTCTGATTCCTCTAGCCATTGTCTCATCTCCCTTGTTCTGGGTGCATCTTTCTACCAGGCAATTTTTTCTTGTCTCAGCCATGCCTTTATTTCTGGTAATGCTTCATTTAGATGAGGAATCATCAGAAATTAGACTTTTTTTCTCTTTGTTAGACTTCAGATGATTGCTCTCCCAGCAGGATTATAGCTGTGTGTGAGCTGATTACCTCCAAAGCTGCAATTTTTTTTCATGCGTTATTTCAAGAGATAAGTACATTGCTTTATGTAGTGCTGAGTCCCCAAGTCCTCTCATATATCTGTACCTAGTTCTCATAGATCTTTGGGTCAGATGGGTACAATGGCAAAATTCTTTACTGTACATCAGGTGAGGTCTAAATCTGGCCACTGAAGACAAGAGCTAATAGTTTTCAGCAGATGTAATCAATGATGGGGATGGCCTTCAACAAAACAAGTCTGTTATGGGATTCAAGAAGATGCCTATTTAAATTATCCTGATTTGTGAAAATGATGAGTAGTCTTCCTGTTCAAAATTTCCCCAGTGATTCAGTCAGTTCCTATTTTGTCAAACTTGTTTGCCCAGAACAATATCTGATGGTGTGATGTCGTGGGTTTTGTTTCTTTTCCAAATGATGCAGAATCATTATAGCAGACAGGATGTTTACAAAATCAGCATGTCATTTAAAATTCATATTCCCTTCAAAATCTGCCAGCACCCTTATTCTTTCTAATGGTATCAGCTTTGCCAGACACAATGGCTAAGATTTCTCAGGAAAAAAGTGGAAACAAATTTGTGACTTATATGTCATCATCACAGTTCGAAACATTTTGGTACGTAAGAGTTTTACAGAATACAAAGTAAGAGTCAATATGGCTTTTGGTTAAAGCTATGATGTTCCATCATTTTTGTGGGTTATTTTCATAATGCAGTTTTTAGAACTTAATACAAATTCTTAGATGATGCTAAAAACGCTATTAAAAGATGCTGGAACTCTGAAATTTAGAACAAGGTCACTGGCAGCCTCTAGTGAGACTATCTTCTTAATACAAGGCTAATTATTTCTTGATGGAACAGTCTGTAATAATAATCACCATGCTTTTATGGAAAAGAAAGAGAGCACGCAGGAGTTCAATTAATATTTAGCAACTCAGAAACGTCTCAGAAACAAAATCAGTTCATTTAGAAATGTTTGTTGATTTCCTGTCCAGTAGACCATAGCAAAAAAAAAAAAATTATGTCATTAATTATTTAAATAGCCTGATGTTATTGTTGTTGGCGTAGCTGTATAATCAAACAGTATACGATAGCTCCTCAAGCAGCTTTTCTTTTGAGAAAGTAGCTGAGGTCTGATATTCTTTCTGCAATCTAGGGTTCAAAATTATTTGCAGTTTAAAGCAAGAGTAAGAGTGGATTCTGGTGCCTGGTAATTGCTAGCTCCACTGTATTTTTAATTTTTGTAGTTCTGTGTAACCTTGTATGACGGGGTACTGTTGCTAAAAATCTCTGTCTTTCATCAAGCCTATGAGCCAAACCGTTGTTAGATGGAGTGGATATATCTTTGCTAAGGGAAGAGAGTCCAAAAGTACAAATACAATCTGTATTTCTTAGAAAGTGGATGGTATTATTTTGTTTTTCCCCAGGGACCTCTACATTAGTCCTCTGATAAATCCATCTGATAGCAGGTTTCTTAATTTTAAATCTTAATCACTGCCTTAGATATGTTGAATTAAGAGAATAGTTGCACTGGTTGCAGCCACAACCTTAGTTTTAATATTCTTCACCAAACAATTCAAATGAAGGTAGTGGTAGGAATTAATTAACCAAATACTTAATATCATGGTAATAAACTGGTAATTTATATAGTTAAAATTAAGACAGGGAAGCAAAGTTTTGCGTTGCTGAAGATATAGAATATTGGTATTTTGAAGCAAAACTCCAGGAATGTTTATTTTTAACATTTTACTTTAAAGAAGTCTTATTTCAAGTGAGCTGAAGTTATGACTGCACCTTTGTTGACTTGCATTTTCAGTCGCATTAGATTGTTTGCATCACACTACAAAAATACTGGATAATAGAAAAAATATTTTGGGAGCTTCAGGGGAGTTGTGTCTGTGCTCATGAGGTTTCTCAAAAAGCAAAACATTTAAGTAAGCATATTAAGTAGTGACAGCTTAAAGAAACAATCCTGATATTATACAGTGAAATATCTCAGTCAAGAAGATACATATACTTTTGGGTTAACCATCAATTTTGCTATCAAAAGGAGGCATGTTAATTAGAATAGCTTCTAGGAATGCCACAAAAGCCTGTTTTGAATTATATTGGAATTTTCATACTTCAAATAAATACGTTGTTACTGTGACTTTTGTTTACAAGACAAAACAGTTTTATGCAGTGTATGTCAATGTGCTTGGCCCTGAGTTGCCAGGCATTGAATCCATCCTCTGAAATACACAAATGCCTCATTATTTACTTAGTAGATGATCTGCTGCATGTACTTAGCAAATGAAACTGCAAGTCACGGGGCTTTGCATCCCGGTGGTTACCCAAAGGTACTCTGCAAAATAATGGTAAAAGTGTCTATTTTTCCCTCTAAAATCTACTCAGATCTGCATTTGGTGATAAAACTTGGGTTTACTCCTTCTATCCCCACAATTTGATACAGCTTAAGTGATAGTTTGTGGGTGTTAGGTGTGCGTCAGAGGTAGATTCTTTTCCTGTTTACATGTTATTAAGACTGTCTATTAAACTACTTCTCGCTGCTATGAAAATTAGTTGTAGGAAAAATTGTTAATCGTATTTGCAAGATGGTGGGGTTATAGAATGTAAGCAATGGCCTAACTTGCTAAATTGATGACGTGGAAGAAAGAACTGTGTATTCCAGAGCTGGTTTGTTGTATAATTATTGTAATATAAATTGAAAAAAAACCATGTGCAAGACCATGTTACAAAAATATATTGCCTCTTTCATGGCTATCTAAGACTTCTGTTGTAAATATGAACCTTCAGAAGGAGGTGTGTAAAGTCACTTACTTGACTCCAGGTTTAACGTGGTCTCAACCCCCTGGAAGGCAGTACCGTAGACTAAAAGCAAACTCCTCTCTCTAGGCAAAAGACAGGTCTGTGAGCTCTCTTGTGAACTCTGCCATGCTTCAAGTGCCATAGTCTTCTCATGACTCAAAATATTTGACACGGCCATTCTCAGCCTTTCTGACGAATAGGCCATGTGGTCTCCTTGGAATCAGATGATTGTTTTATGTACCTCCATCAGTCTTGAGCTAACACAGATGCACATGCTTGTTGCATGCCTAGTTGTGTGTCCATTGTGTCGTGGCTCGTTGGGAAGGAGGTGGGTGAGTTATCTGCAAGCTGCTAGAGTAAATCATCACCTTTATCAGTTGCTTCCAGATAGCAGCACTTCTGAGAAAGAGAGCAGCAGAGAGTGAGTCACAGGCTTATTTAAGTGGTCTGGGTTGTCGTCCTCCTCTTTGAGATGCATGAAATTAAAGAAGTAATTTGTCAAATACGTTAAAGTCAAGGGAAATCCTCTTTAAATCACTGTCCCAACCACTAGTTGTCATAAATGTCTTTGGCACTAATTTTGGAAGTGGTTGATCTTCTCCTAGAAGTTGCAAGTAGCAGCAGCAAGTACAGCATTGCTCATAATGACACTGCTGTTGTCACCGTTAGTGTTGTGCACCAGGAGGAGAACAGATACAGGAGGGGAGTGATGAAGAAGAAAGTTCACTCTTGTGAAGAGGCAGTGAACAGGAGGCTGCACTTCTGGAGTGGAAACATGAGACTATGTTGCCCCACACATGACTTGCTGTGGCAGATCTTCTTCGTTAGCCTTCACTGAAGGCAGCACTCCAGCCAGCGTGAATATGACTGTATAATAACGTTTCACTTCCCTCATGAGCTATAGCAAGTCCTCCCCACCACACACACTTCTCTTCATCCACATGCCCTAGGGCTCAGTAGCTGTCTGCTGTGGCCCTGCATGGTCAGAAGCCCTCCTCCCTGTGAGCACTGCTGTCCTGCATGGAGGGACGCTACTCCAAGATCCCGAGGCAGCTGCAGTGTGAATTCACTCCCAACACAGCAGTGATACAGTCACATTGGTGTGGCATTCACCTCCCCTAGTTAGCTCCCCTGAGGTGAGTTCTTCGTAATTACGTCTCCATAATTATTTCCTTCTCTAGCGTGGCAGCAGGGAGGGACATGCTGCCCCAAACACCGCGGGAGAGAATTCCGTGTTACCTTCTGCCGCCGTATGCCTGGTGCTTGTGGAAAGCCCAGAACGACAGGGAGAGGGAGGGCAGGAAAAGAACCCAAAGGTGTGTTCCTTCAACACCTTCTGCTTGACACTTGAGCCCTGGTTTTATGATGGTCAAGTGTCAGAGGGTACCAAGTTGCAGGGTGAATCAAAGTCTATATTTAGGAAGAACAACTGGAAGCTATGACAGGAATTCCCTTTTACACTTCACTCCTCAGCAGAGTCCCAGCCTGGAACAGCTCTCAGTGTCGTCCAGGCTGAAAGCATCGGAGCTATTTCAGACACATTAAAAGGATCTCAGTCAATACCTCGGCTGGTAGAAGAAGGTACCTCTTTCAGCTTCGAAAGGAGGTGCACGTACTCGCTTGACGGTTTGGAGCTTTTCTTATATAAGTAAATAAGTAAGATAATCTTGAAGGGGTCAGTTCAAAACTTGAAAGATCCTTATGAAAACTCTTTATTAACTGCTGCCAGGTGACTACAATAGTTGTTGGTTTCTGCTTATTTTAATGTCTTGTGCAGTCTATCAATGTATTCAGAGCAGATTGTTGCAGTTATCCCTTCATAGTCTGTAGGGAACTTTAAAGATTTAAAACAAAGTCACTTAAATGCCTAGTGACTCACAAGAAGAGTAACTGTGTATTAGCTCGAATACTGTAGTACATAGGTACATACTTATTGTTTTCTGTATGTTTGTTATTGCTAGTGAAATACTACATGGGGGTTTTGATGGTAAGAGAGGTGTTATTTCACTGTAAGCTTAACAGGTAACTGCATTATAGAAAATGTGATCACGTTTGCCTAAATCATGTTGTAAGTTTTTGTGTAACAGGCTGGAAGCTACAAAGTGGGGGTTTCTCTTCTTTCTTCGTACTAGCTGGGTCTCACAGCAGTGAAGTTTTTCTCAAAGCCCTTTAATAAGATAATACACTGCAGTTCTGTGTCCAAATTACCCGTTGTGCTTGGTGCCGTGAGTGAGGAGGGGGAAAGGACAGCTTCCAGCTGGGGTGAGGGCTTTTTCTGTTGCCTGGGTGCTACTGTACATCTCTTGTGCAGATTACAAAAGATGGCATTATGATATCTCATAGTATTTAAAGCAAATTGAATAAGTCAGCTTGTTATCTTGCTGCAGCCTTGTCAGAAATTATTTTTAGCAGAGGGACGGAAGATAGGTCCTTTGTTTTACAAAGTTTGTTTTCAGAACAATGAATTATTTCACTGTAGTAGCCCTGTGTCTCACAAGTAGTCCTGTTCATGAGTACTTTCACTGCGAAGCAAGAGAATTTGCAGGGGAAGTCTGGCATAAAACAGCTCCAAACAGAACTAATGTTGCCATTGCTTTCTAAGTTTGGCTCAGCATGCAGCCCATAAAAGGTAAAAGGTAAGGTGTGGGGAGGCCAAAAAGACACCAGGGAATGCAAGCTGCGTGTGTTTGCATTTCCCTGGCTGTATATGTGTGAAATCCTGCCATGGAAATGAGGATGAAGAGTGAATTTTTTTCAAGTATGCAGAGCTGATTGGAATGCCAAAAATAATTTAATACAATCAGTGCAGCACTCTTGACACTGTGATGTGAGGCAAGAGAAAAAGGAACTTGTAAAAATGAACTAATCACTTCAGTAATAGATTAATCTGTAACCTAAGTTTTGTTTTCTTGTGGCTGATGGTCAGTATTGCTCTGGAGGGAAACTTGGGGAAGGGAGGGAAGGGGAGAGAGCTGGAGAAGATTGTCTATTTTTACTCAGTAGCTGCTGTTGTCCTGATTTCTCTGACGGTAATGAGGACAGCATGAACTGGTAGGAAAATTGCCTCCTCCAGAAGCAGTGCTGAACAATTGTATCATGCATCCGTCTTTAGGAACTGGTGTCTGATTACAATAATTTCAGACGCAGACTTCTTGTGAACCTAGAATGCTTCACTGAGGAGCACTAACACCGTGCTTGTTTTCAAGTTGAGATTCAGTGCAAATCCTTGCCCGTTTAGCTCTAAGTGGCCCAAGAAATTGCAATGCACAGGCACACAAGATGGAGAAATACATCCTAGCATGAATTTCTTTGTGACAGTTTTTAGAAACTAGATCCACAATGTTTTAAAATATTTTATATTAATTTCCTGTGCTTTTGTTTCCATTTTTTCATTCTGATGGGAAAGAGGAGAAGATGATAAGAAAAATTAATTAAACTTTTCTGTATTATGAGTGTTATCTTTCCAATAAACTGGGGGATTTTTTTTTTTATTTATCTTTGGAATACAACTGCTGGATGACAGCACAGTTAGTTCTGTGCACTGTAAAAATTTTCAAAAAGGAAAGAGATAGAGTACGGTAAATCTTTTGGCTTTTTGAAATTGTGCAAATTTTGTCATGACCTTCAGTGGCTGAGATTTCATCCCCCCAAATGAATTCTGAAGTTTTTTAAAACTACCTCTGATTTTAATCACAACATAAAACTCACTGGAAGCATGATGTTTTTGTTTTGCATGTCGGGATTTTTTTTCTGATTTATTAATTTAGAGGAAACAATTTAAACCCAAAGCAACCTCTGAAGGTGATGTCCTCTGGCTTAATGCTGTGTTGGTTTGGAGAGCACTCTTTACAGCTGAGACTGCGATCAGAGGGGGACCTCTAATGGCCGTTCGTTTTTACTTTAAGTTCTGCTCAGCATTGTACACAGATTTAAAGCCGATGTGAGAATAGGACAGAGCAAGTCTTCCAGGCAGCTTCCGTAATACCATGTCAGGATGATATTCCAAGCTGAAGCCAACCTACAATTCATCTGTAGTTTTCTTCGGTGCTGCCTCCACATGACAGTTATAGTCTTTGGAGTGCTAAAGCCTTTGACCCACTTTTGATTTCCCTGTATATTTCTACTGTTCTTTCTTGCATCATTTATTACTTTTATTAATATTTTTTTTCTCATCTCAGGTCAAATGTAGCAGCAAAATATGCTGTATTTTGGTTGTGATCAGTGAGTTTTGTGGTGAACTCGTTTCTCACCTTTTAGTATTACTTTCTTATTTTGTATTATAATGGTTAAATAACCAGACTTTGGTGGTCTAGTCCAGTAAAAATCTTAATTCTCAGTGAAAGAATAAAAGGCTGAGATAATGTTTCAACTAATCTGGTAATAAAATTTCTTGCTTTTTCTCTTTTTTTTGTCTTTAAAAATCTTTTTATTTTGGTGTATTTCCCTTTGCTATAGTATATTAGTATTGTATCAGTCTGTATTTCTCTGCCTTCATGAAATTAGATGGAATACTCTGTTCTTTTTTATCTTATTGCTAAAGAAAATTGATTAATCTATACGATTTAAAACTTTGAAGAGAGGCTGCTTTGTGGCTTAGCAATTGTCAAAGAGAATTTACAATTTGACTATCTTGATAATTTTCTTTCTATAGGCATTAAAGATTTGCAAGGTTTCGTGAGTCAGAAGATGGTTATGTATACAGTTTTCAGTGTTTTGTAGCAAGTTATGCTTTATTTGAAAGAAGTTTTAATCTGAGTTCTAATAATTCCCACATACATACTGTGACAGAGATCATAATATTTGTTTGTTGTCAAATGCTTCCCGTAATTCTTAGTCATTTTGCAATGCCATTAAGGTTTGAGAGATTCCTTATCTCTACTCATTATTGTTTTTAATGTGAGAGAGCTCCATTTGTGGCTATGAAAGATTAATTGGAGAAGCTCAGGTGTTCTGTTTCCTTCTGATATTCAGAAGGAATAACTAAACAGGTCTGAAACTGAGCTGGAAACAGGAGCTGGGCAGGTGAAATGGATACCTGTCAAGAGGCAGCACGGGTGAAGTTTTAGCTTATCTCCCTTAGCTATCAGAATGTCAGAGCCTATAACACTTTCCCATTTTGCTTGCAGGGATAAGCCTCTGTCTTAAAAATGTCAAAACAGCCAGCGTCACATGTCAAAGCCATTCAGGTAAGAGACAGTATTTATGTTTCTAATATAATGAAATAAAACATCTCAACTTCCATTGCTTGGCAAACTGCATTTTTGCTCAGGCAGAACACCATAGGAGTGCTAACTGGGGATTATTCTTTTAAAGTGAAAAGCTTGGTGGATATGAAAGCACTGAAAAAGTTTGACCTGAAGAGCATCTTATCATCTGAGCTGATAAAAACTGGATCAGATAGGTTGGTTGATGGCTTACATGGTCCTTCCCGTGTTAAGTTGTGCCTGTTGGTGGATCAGCTAAGCAAAACACAGGGATACGTCTGTGTAAGTGATCAGCATTATGAGTAAAACTAATTCTTGAAACTATTACATTTTCCACAGAGTTGAAAGAATGCTGGAAGAATTCTAGGCTAAAATGATGACATAGGTATTGTGAAGTTTTTAATGTATGCATTCCTTTCGGAAGAAACCCTTCCAATGTTTGTTTAAGAAGCATTTTATTTAAAAGCCAAGCTAAAATGACAGAATTGTTGATGTTTTCGATTAAAAAATTGTATGTCACATACATACCTCCTCAAGTGGCACATGCTCATGAGGATAAAGTTGGTTATTACATAGTTGTAAAAGAAACAGATGGAGAATTATCCCAACATCATCATGAAGTGGCATCATGAAGAATATACTTAGCTCATGCTATCTTCAATACTTGACAAAAGGCCAAAATATCTCCTGAACTGCAGAACTCTACAGAATTTGTATATGTTTTGTAAAATCCACTTGCAATAAAATTTTACTACAAGTTCAGGTTCCCTTGAAATTACATAGGAAAGACAAAATGGAATTTCTAATATCTGTTCTGTCCTCTGTTTCCTCAAGATAATACTAATTCAATGGATTGGAGTATGAAGAAGATTAATTACCCAGTGGCTAGACAGCATACTGAAGGTGCAAGGCACTGTAAAAATGCCAATTTTCTTTCTCATCATCCACCCTTCTGGAACAGGCATACAAATCACTGTACTCTAATTCAGTTGAAATTAGCATCAGTTTGCCATTGATTTCACTCAGTTCAAATTTTCATCCCTCTTTTATGTAGGCTATGGAAATGTTTGTATGATTAATGAAAAAATGTATATAATTTATAGCTCAGAAGTATTTACATTTTACATTTAAACTCCATAGGCACATACAAGCATTTTAAGGAATTAATTTGGTTTACTTCTTTCCTTAAAGAAGTAGTTATAGACTCCTTTTTATTTTTATGATGACTTTCCAACTTCTGAATGTAAAAAATTGCTTCTAGTTCATCCATTTTAAAAGTGCATTAAGTTTAAGCACTAAGTTTGATATTTTAAGAAACACTAATTTTTGCAAAGGTAATTTGAATCACGAGGGAAATTGCAGCATAAACTTGAAAATAAATGTATTAAACATCGTGTCAGAGGTTGCTCCACCAGGAAGACCTGCCTTTGAATTGACGCCTAGTACATTTTGAGCACTCCAAGAACCATGACTCAAAATGTCACATTACTTTTATACATTGTGATTCATACATTATGATCCTTTGCTGTTATGTGCTGTTATAGTAGGACTGACATCCCTTGGAGAATATACATCACACTGCAGCAATGAAAATGTAATGACACTTTACTGACTGAAGTATTTCATGGTACTGGGTGTCAGAAGTGGCTTCTTTCTGACCATACGAGGTGTGTGCTGAAGTCTGCGCTTGCCCACAGCCACTACAGACAAATGTGGGAGAGTTAAAGGTAGCAACTGGTTCCCAAGAGTATTTCAGGGCAATAGAGGACCAAAGTACTGTTAATTCCTGCGAGCATTGATTGCCAGCCTCCGCCTCTTGGTATGTAAAAGGCTGTGTACAGCTCTGGCTGGAAGTTATTCTGCTTACAAGCAACACTCTTGGCTTTCCCCAGAGGTGAGGATCAAGGGTTCCCTATTTTTTTTTCTGTATTACATTCAGATTTCTATTTTCTTTCTTTATTATTTTTTTAAATGGAATATGTTTATACTAAAGTGGTTTTCCAGCTTATTCAGTCATCCTTCTGGACAGCTAGGAATGGTTGTGACGATGTGAAGAATTTATCCATATCAGTCTTGGCTGTGCGAGTTGTATCCTAATCTGGGTATCCTGTCTCTATTAAACAGAAAGAAGAACACAAACAAATAATAAATACGAGTTTAGTTGAGTCAAACCAGCAATATATGTGGTATGTCATGCTTACAGGTATTGTTGCTTCGGTCTCTTCAGGAAGACCTTAGTAGAGTACATCGGTATGTATATCTACTCGTTATGAAAACTGTAGTGACATCCAGAATATGGTAGGCACTTTCCAAAAACAAAGGAAGAAGCAAAGCCTATAGTTTTAATAATTAGTATGATTGAAAATAATAATCATACCTAGAAAGTCTGTCTAAAGCAATTATAATTTAGGATTTCAGGAGATTGGACCAAACCCCCTCCTGTTTAGCATTTTACTGGATGGCAAGCAGACGAAGAAGAGATCACTGGGGCTCATATCTCTGTCCCAGCAGGCAGGTGATAAGAGCCTTGAAGCGTGTTTTAAAAACAAAGTTACAAACTTGTGCTGATCACAGCACCACGCAGTCCTTGCAGAGTTAGGCTGACGTACAGAATTTGGTCCACTGTTCACCCGTTACACGGCTGCTGATCCATGGGAGGGGACCAGCACTGGATTAACAGAGATTTACAGCTCAGGGCTTTGGCACCTCTGGTTAAGAACTGCTCGGAAATCAGTCATACTTTCATTTCATGCTAAAAATATTTTGATTTATAGTATGTGTTATCAGATTCAAACAGTTTAATTTTGTCTTAAAGGCAAAAAGATCCAAACAGTTTAATTTTGTCTTAAAGGCAGTTTGTTTTACCAAGGTAATATTTCATGTTTGTGTACGTCTTGTCCAAACTCCGACATGAATGCACTTACTGCACATAAAACAGTTCAAACCACTTTCCTGTGACAGAGATTGCTATGAAAATGCTGAAGAAGACCAAAGCGCGGTTTATTTAATTTCATTAGCAGTCTGGCACTTAGTGGTTCATTTCTGTTTCCTCAGCCATTTTTAGTCACAGTTGGTCTGTCAATCACGGTCGGAAATGCAAGGGATGGGTATCGGAATTACCGTGCAGTGCTATGCCCCGGGTGGCTCTGGGAGGCTGGCTTGTGCTTCGGTTAACTCCAAGGGGAAGGAATTCCGGAGTTCAAAATGCACACCAAAAGGAGAGAGAATGCCTAATGTTTCAACTCTGCAAACTTGTATGACCACACTAGCTGTAAAGTGTCAAGAAGTTTCATATTCCCCCCCCAAAAAAGCTGTCTGGAGGTACCAGAGCCTGGCAGGGAAGATGCTTAAACTTAAAAATAGCAAAGGCAGGTTTTTTCCACCCATAAATGAAATAATGGGTTAACTACTGGGAGGCTGAAAATGCCTGGTCTCCTGGAAACTTTGGAAGCACAGATGGAAAGTTTCACAGTAGCTAAACTAATGCTCAGTGGAAAAGCTTTATGAAATGCTGTCTGTAAACTACATGGCCCTACAGACGTTTGCCAGCCCCACTGAAATGGCAGCATCACCTCGCATAAATAAAATAATGGGAAACAGGTAAATAGAGTACAGTGAAAGGTGCTTATTTCTTGGCAGGTGGATTCTTAATTTGCTCAATGTTTGATTAGAGCTGTCAGAACACTTGTTGTTACTGAAAATGGTGGGCTGTTTTCCTGTGGTTGCCCAACCTGGGACACGATCTGCAAAACGATGATTTGAGCTGAAGGGTGGGATTATTCATCTTCATTTAATGCAAATCAGTCAGATGGTAAACTACAATAGCACAGCTTGTGTTGGAAGGTTCTCCACTTCCGCTCCATAACATTACCAATTCACCCCCCGGTTTTAGCAGTGGGAGTCATGATATTTCGATGACATTTCCTAGGAGCAGCATCTCTTCTGAGATCATGAGATAAAAATAGGTATAAATTGTGCATTTACTTCATCATGCTATTTGACTTTTAAAATAATTCAGTCTGGGTCACTCTGGGAAATAGTTACATTTTAGCTGCTCTTCCCTAAGCAATATTTTCTGCTGTTCTTTTCTCAAAAATCTTTACTTTTAAGGTATCTATTATCAGCCCCATTTGTGTTAGGGCTACTGGCTTTCTGCCATAGAAAAAATCAGATTGGTGCAATCATGTGGGTACCATTCTGGAGGGAGTTTGCTAGAGCCGGCAGCTAGTGGTCTGACCGGTGTGGGAGCCAGCTCAGCCTGCTCAGACCCATGTGCTCCTGCTGCAGACCAGGCTGGCGTGGCTAAGCAAAACCCATCAGGGGCTGGAGGGTCAGAAAGCCTTCCTGCCTTTTCCTACAGATCCTCTCTACACCAAGAGGTGTATTCCTAGGACCAAGGCATTACATTTGCAGTTTGTAGCACATGTGGGTAAATTTTGTTGGTAAAATCACATTTTGAGCACTCCTGCCTTAAGTTTGCTCCGAGCAGGCTTTCCATCCTAACTACTGATGATTAAACGAAGTGAGAACTGCTGTCACTGGGGGAGGGAGAATGGTCCCAGTTGGGTGTTATTGTAGGATTTAGGCCATTTACACATAAATGCTGATTCTGACACTCACTTTCTGTTTGACCTTGACCAAATCGAAGCAGACCCAGGTGCTTAAAGACAACTTTGGTGTCTAGTACTCATTTGTTTAAAGTCCAATGAAATCAGGGAGCATAAGACTAAAGTGCAGAACTTCAAAAGCTTTCTAGGTAGCTTTGTTTTTTCAATTTCTATCTTTAAAATGGAGATGAAAGCACTCCTCTTTCCCACAGGAGAGGTGTGATGATGTGATACATCGAAGGCTTAAGTGCTTGGAAACCACAAAAATGTCAATACACTTTTCCCACCCCTTCTGAATTTTGCCATTTACCAACTGTACGTTTATCTATCAGTCACATTTGCATTGTAATTTCCTTCTCACAGGCTAATATTAACATCCCAATGGGAGCATTTCGACCTGGTGCAGGCCACCCTCACAAAAGAAAAGAACTTACATCTGAAGAAGTGGAGGAGGTATGAAAAAAAGGGGGGTTGATTTTTTTTTTTTCCAGAAGAATCCCTGCCATTGATGGAAGAAAGCCTTTTGATCAATCTTACAGCACTGCATACCAATCTTAGGTACCACAGCTAAACATGCACTGATCATTCATGGAAATAAATGGCCACCTACTAGACGCTTCATGTATACATAGTTCTGGTTTTGATGCCAAGGCACTTACAGGAATATTTAAACTCTTTCAAAGCTTCAACAGCAGGATGATATTTACTGTCAGGAAAGAAAGCCAGGATTTCACCAGCAGTATTTATCTAGATGGCAGTTGATGGGTTACAGCAGGAAAAGTTATAGCAAGGCTTTGGAAGAATATTCTACTACCTGCTGCCCCATGGTGCGATTTATTGTTACAGCTTAACGACATTGCAACAGGTTTTCAAACCTGACACTTTATGGATTATTTATCAACAAGGAGAAATTGAATGTGAAGACACTTGCAAATTAAAAACAGAAACTGTGAAGCCATTTACCTGCATAGGGGTGAAAATACTCTATTTTAGATTGGATTCTGTGTTTTCGTGCTTATATTTTGCAGGGAGTATTTAACACTGAGTTTTGAATACAAAATTTACCTTTTCCAACGTTGATCACAAAAGTTATTATTAAACACAGATCTCATACTTCTGGATGATATTAAAGCATCGTATTTACCATGAGCTTTTATAATAAATAAGAACTAAAACCAATGGTGGAGAAAAAGGTAGTGGTAGATACTCCAAACAAGAAAAAAAGTCAGGTAAGGATGGGTGCTCATGGCTTCCTGGCCAGTTGGCTTGGTTTATGGGCCTTTATAATCCCCATATGAGAACTGGTCCTGCTGGGCCATGCTTCTCAGAGCCAAGGGCAGGCAAGGCTCTAACTGACCCGACAGAGCTGGGCTGGGTGGACTTGCTGCCATGCCGGTAAAGCAAAGCTGCTGTGGCTGGAGGGAGCCTTGCTCTCACACAGAGCAGAAGCCGTGATGATCAGGAGGGAGTGGATAGCCACCTCTCTCCATGCCTGCAGCGGCACTGCTGGTGATTCAGCCCCAAACAAGAAGCAGCCAGATTAGTTTTGGACAGATCATCAGCTCCTTCTGACCTGGTACAGGCACTTAAAATGGCCAGTTTTAGTTACGTAAGAGCTGATTCTTCCTTTTCTGTCTGAATCAGATTTTTTTTTCCTGAATTCTGACATATTTGATAGAAATAGTGCTCTGCTTGCAGAGAACCTTCCTGAGGAAATCAAACCGAGGCTGACTTAACTCTCAAGAAACTTCAAAAAAACTGAACCCAAACATACAAAGTGACCTTGAACACATATTGTAGCTTTCTCCCCTGGAAAGAAATCAAAGCATATTCTTTCTGCAGTGATTAAACTGTTGAAGAAATGCGTGGTATTAAGCAGAAACTAATATAGCATGTGTTCATTCTAGTAGTGTTTGAGAAATAAATGACTAGTGCTGATAATTAGATTTGCTTGGGTAATTAAATATTGCTGCACTTCTAAGTTACGTGAATACTATCTATGATACAGACATTATGGAATGAAAATTCTTGACCCCAGTTTTAGAGCCAATGTGCAACCAAACCAATGGGAGTAAAGACTACAGAAACAGATCTTGTAATATGAGTAGAATAAAAATGCAACCTGTGGACTTGTCTTTTCAGTTTTCTCATCTCGTTAAGTTTTGCAATAGAACCTGTTGGTCCTTCAGGGCAGCTTTAGACAAGTAAAACTTTTGCTAACAGTGCTTAGCATTTTTAACTATGTTTTAAAACCGTAGCAAAGGAGATGAGGGAAATATGGGTCTTACTCAAAGTTTTGGTGGAGTCACATGGGAACACGTATTTTTGAAAGTCAATGGAGCACTCATGTTAACATGGAAAGAAATGGGGGCTGGGAATTTCAGAAAATAACTCTTATTCAGTGAGAGCTTTTCCATGCATGTATTTGTTAATTCTGGTTGTATATCTAAGTCACTCTTCAGAACGGAAGGCCAAGGTCTGATCTCAACTGTGCATTGCACAGAGGGTGGGTGATATAGGGAGGGGTGCAGTCAGAACCAGCACACGCCTGAGATTAGAAGGGAAAGCTAACATCAATTTATGGAGCGCGAAATCTCCAAAACATGGTCACAGTTTGCACCATTTGTACTATGAGAGGCATGGGATTGTAGATGACTTGAAATGGTATTTCCGACATAGTATCTGCTGTGTACCAATAAGAACTCAGGGGCCGGGTTTTCCTGGTTATTCAGGTTAGCTAGCTGTGCAAGAAAACTGTCAAAGCAAACAGTACAAGCTCACGGCATCTTTCACTACTGATAAAATTTTGTGCATCCCTCCAAACACCTTCTGTGTCAATTTACTTATTCTCCTGCTGTGCTTTGCTGCTGTTTCAGGTTGGCAGATCATTATGCTAGATATTTGTGTATATAGTAGATGGGACTGGGTTACTGGCTGGGATTTTAAATGATCAAATAGAAACAATAGTATAATGTTATTAAATAGCATTATCTTGTATTAACTAATAGCATATTAGCTAAAAAGTGAGAAAAGATAATACAAGTTTACTAAGCCAAACGGTATAATTGTTGCTTCAGTTTTCTTGTATATGGTGATTTCTAGAAAGCTTTTAAAGATGAGATAGGAAGAAAATTCCAGTGTTCTAAAATTCCTTGTTTATTTGCTACTTGATGTTGCAAAAAGTCTGCTTCCTGATTAGCATGTAGTCCATTAGTCAACAGAAAGAAGAGGGGTTTACTGGCCAATAATATTTGACAGATAAATTTGGAATTTTAAAAATGAACTAAAATATTAAGAATTGACTGTTCGGAGTCAATACACGTTTCCAAAAAGGGTGGCTACTAAATCTATGAATTAACTCCAAAAAGCCCATCCCAAGGCGACATTCATAGAGTAATCACAAAAGAAAAAATAATTTCATTGTGAAACTATTTACCGTAAAGTATTAATTCATCTCTAAACCTGTATGCCAGCTTTATAAAATACAAAACAGGCTGGAACAACCTTAAGCTCCCTACTGAAAAACTATTCCTTCAAAATATCGCTCAGTCTGTAATAGAAATTGCCTAAAATGCATGCTTTAGCTCGCTTAGGAGCAATAATACAACTGAGGAAGCACCAAGGGCTGATATCCTGTGGTCCATCGGGAAATTAGCCGAGATGCTCACTATTGTGTAAATGCTGTTATTTAGCTAGTATTTTTACAGTGTCAGCAAAATGGCCATCACATGCTACCCTAATTTAAACATAAAATAATAAAATTGCAGCTGAGGTTAAGAAGATTTAAACATCCACTCAAGCTGATCTTGGGTCCACAACCTACGATCATATCTCTTCACCACAGCTGCAGAAGTGCATGATTTTTGTTGTGGGTTTTCATCCCCAACTGGCTGGCAACTATGAGACTCTGGAAGATACTAGATGATACAAATGGTTCTTCTGCTTTTTTCCCCTAAGCTGTGAAGGACCTGGGAGTTGCCTTTAATGCTCCAGTCAGTTAATTTTCTGATAATGGTCGGACATGTAAATTCTTAGTCATTTACAAAAAAGATCCACATTCCTCTGCATTGATCTATTTTTTTCCAGTATGTTTTTAGACATCAACTAACAAAATAACGTTTCTCTTCCTGTCCTCCCACCTCTTCTCCCCCCAGATTCCATCAGGATTCCATTTAGTATAAAAACATCCTTTCCCATTTCTGACCCATGCTCAGGCTCAAGAGATTGCTATTGTGGCAGTAAAGACACTGATATCCTTTTGTGCAGAGTGTTCCTGTTTCGACAGAGGAGGAGAAAGACAAGAAATATCTCCCAGGAGCTAAGAAACTTCCAGGTCCTGCTGTCAACTTGTCAGAGATTCAGAATGTAAAGAGCGAGTTGAAATTTGTTCCTAAAGCTGAACAGTAACTGGAATAAGCAGGTGAGTAAAAGAGAGGTTCTTTGCATGGTTCTAGGAGAAGCAGGCTGATCCAGAAAGCTTTGTATCAAAAACTGGCTTTCTAATTACTTCAAAGGACCCCAAATCACACCCCATATTTTAAAGACAAAATACTAGAAGATAAGTTCATAATCCTTGGAATTCTCTGTTATTCCAAACACGTAGCATATAGGAGACTATATTCGAGGATACATGTCACCCATCAACTGCCCTAACAAAAAGTGTATTCGGCTCTTAGAAGTATTGAAGCCAGCTCAAAACTACCAGCTTCTTGCTTCACAAGTACAGGTTGCACTTTTACAGAATATAGGGCATGTATTTGTATACACTAATCTCAAATAAATGTATTACGATGCAAGTAAATTTATTGCAGTGGTCAACAAGTAGGTCAAAAAAGCTCCTTTGAAATATTAGATATTTGGTATTATTTTATTTCTGTCATTCAAAACTGACGTGCTAATGGCTCTGAGTATTTGGTCACATGAACATACCCAATGCCACTTGTGGCACCCAAGGACTTTCTGTGCATCTGTGCAGGGCTCAGAAATATGACATAGTACCTTGGGGAGATGTATACTCCTCTGGTGTGGCAGCTGGAGACCAGGCAGGGACCCTCCAGCACTGCAGACAGCACCGGACACCTCTGGCTTGAACCACTGGTCTACGATAGCACCACAGCTCATACTTCATCTTATTTTGATCAGTGTCCAGATGGAGATCAGTGACGAGTGCTGTCCCCCAGAGGATCAGTACTGCTTAATATCTTCTTTAATGACATGGTGGGGTCAAATTCACCCTCAGCAAGTTTGCAGATGACACCAATCTGAGTGCTGCAGTTGACATGCCTGAGGGATGGGATGCCATCCAGAGGGACCTGGCAAGCTGGAGAAGTGGGCCTGTGTGAACCTCATGAGGTTCACAAGGCCAAGAACAAGGTCCTGCACTTTGGTGTATCAGTACAGGCTGGCGGGATGATGTGATTCAGAGCAGCCCTGTGGAGAAGGATTTGGGGGTACTGGTGGATGAAAGGCTGGACATGAGCCGTCAATGTGTGCTCACAGCCCAGAAAGCCATCCGTTATCGTGGGCTGCATCAGAAGAAGCATGGCCAGCAGGTCGAGGGAGGGATTCTGCCCCTCTGCTCTGGTGAGACCTCATCTGAAGTATTGCTTCCAGCTCTGGAGTCCTCAGCACAAGGAAGACATGGACCTATTGGGGCAGATCCAGAGGAGGGCCAGAAGAATGATCAGAGGGATGGAGCACCTCTGCTCTGAGGCCAGGCTGAGAGAGTTGGGGTTGTTCAGCCTGGAGAAAGAAGGCCCTCGGAAAACCTTATTGCAACCTTTCAGTACTTAAAGGGTGCTTGTAAGAGAGATGGGAGACTGTCTTTTCAGCAGTGTTGCAGCTGGACAAGGGGTGATGGTTTTAAACTAAAAGAGGGGAGATTCAGATGAGATATAAGGAAGAAATGTTTTACAATAAGGGTGGTGAAACACTGGCACAGGTTGCCCAGAGAAGTGGTGGATGCGCCATCCCTGAAAACAGTCAAGGTCAAGGGGGTCAGGGCTTTGAGCAACCTGATCTAGTTGAAAATGTCCCTGCTCACCGCAGGTTGAGTTTGGACTAGATGCCCTTTTTAAAGGTCATTTCCAACCCAGAATTTGATTCTATGATTATTTTATTTAAGCCATGATGATGATATTTTATTTAGAAGGAAATATTCACTTCAGCTCAGATTACAGAATTGTTTCCATATGATTTCAAAGAAGAACCATAACCCTCCAGTGTTCTACATTCTGTGACTTACATAAATTAATGATAATTTCTGTCCATGAAATTTATCCTCTGATTTTCTTTGAAAAGCCTGAGTTAGTAAAAATGCATCGGGCAGTTAAAATGAAAATTCGGTGGTAGACAGAAGTTTCAATAAAAAAAAAACTTTGCTACAATAAGAAAAAATTGGTTCTGTCACATAGTAGTCGCTTGAATTGCCAGTTTTGTCTATTGACACGAGTCCTTTTTATCATGAAGAGAGGCAGAGGAGCTAAGCTGAGTAGAAGAACATTATCTGGAATTTGCCACACTGAAACATAAATGAAGAACAGAAGAGAACAGAAAGCACTGCAAAAGGGTTCTCGGAAGACAGAGTTGCCGTGGACCAGGAATCTGGAAAGAAATGGCGTATAACCTGAGCAAAGTGCCCCAATACACACTGCAGCATTAACTTATTTTTATGTACAGCATAAATATGCCATTTAGAAGGAAAAAGTGTTTCGTTTTTTCGTGCTTCTACCCTGCTGTGTCATAATGTTCCTGTTATTTTAAAGAAACAATGGAGTCTTTCTCTTCAGAAAACTTGGGAAAAAGAAAATTAACATTTTGTAAAATGTAACATTGTAGTCATCACGCTAAAGTGGTGCCCAGAGAAATATGAATTTTTAATGTGAGGCTTTAAAGATGTTTGCTCTGTAAGAGATATTTAGACATAAATTTAACCCCATATTTATGATTACAATGCTTGCTCTTTTCGACTAGAACAGTTTGTTAATAATTAGCTTACCGAGAGTCTGACAGAAACATTTAGGGTGTGCACCGAGGGTCATTCTAAAGAAAAGATTTCTACAGAAAGGTCAGCAAAGTGAAGGGCATCTTTAAAGCTGTGAGGGTGTTTGAAGTAATTTCTGTCTCCATCCTTCTTTTGATGTTGTATTGGTTATCAGGTTCTGACAATGACACAGATTTCACTGTTTTGAATAGAACAGTCACAGATCAAATCTGAAAACTAATTTCTAGAAGAGCTGCAGGCACAGTACTCACTGGAGACCAGCAGTTTGGGTTTGGGTGCAGTGCAGAACTAAGCATGTGCGTAAATTCTACAGTAAGTTGAGATGTAAGTCAATCACTTGCCACATCCAGCAGCTTTGAGTCACACTAAATCTAAGGGTTGTTCCCTGTAGAGGGCATTCATCAGCTCAGTTGTTTTCGGCATGACCTGCAGCCTTTTATAAAACGTGATATAATCAGTGATTTGTTTTATGACTGACCATGCCAGGCCAGTAAAAATTATCTCTATTTGCAAGAAATCCACGCTCACGTCTGCCGGAATACTTTGCTTCATCTCCAAGAAGGGGTTACTGATCATCCTTTGGGTGTGATGCTCTCTAAAGAATGGTAAACGGACTGGTCAATAGAATATGCCCGTGCAGATAAATGAGGGCGTTCTTTGGTTTTCATAGTTTGGAAATGAATCCTCTCTCACATCAGTACAGTAAGTCTTCAGATAGTCACTGTTGAGGGATTTCACTTTGTTAGTTTTTTTATATTTCTTGTGATACTGTGTAGGTAATACCCACTGAAACTGGTAGAATAACTCCAAATTCTCTGAATACTTTCCATTGTGCTGTGATAGTATATTATAGAAACATCAAAAATATACATAAATATGTAAAAAAGAACCAAAGGCTTTATGACTACAGCTATTATTTCTAACACTTCCTCCCACTATTGGCATTTTTCATCAGATAGTTTCAGTAAATTGCAAGTCAGCATTATCAGATTTTTTTTAATTATTGTGCGTGTTTGCTTGCTCAGTTTTGCAAAAAAAAAAAAAAGAGGAATGAGCTAAACAGTAGGTTGTTTCATTATTAACACACACAGTCCTACATAATTTGCACTTTAGAGTAACTTCTGTTAAATATCTTTGGTCTTGCTTTTTCACCGAATAAGGAAATAGACTTGCCAAGATCATAGTTGTGAGTCACTTTGTGGGAGAGTTATAATTAGTGAGATGCCATGAAACTGGATCCACTGAAGGTCATAAAGTGCTTATCAGTTAAGATGTACCTGCTGCTGGTCTACCATCTATAATTAATTAATTAGCATATGCTTCTTTCATATAAAGATTTTTTATTTCCCACAGACCTGCAGATAATGTGTTTGATGCAGCTAGTTTTACTATACAAAATGAGTTGTGATTCCTTTTCCTTTTCTCCATCTACAATTTTTTTTTTTGCCAATTCCTTCGCACATACACGTTTCCACATGCACAAGAGCAAAATGTGTGCAAAATAAGATAGGAACAAAATAGCACAAGCTAATGGGCTAGATACATGTCCTATTGAGTAAGTAATGGTCGGAAGCACTCGATTTGTGACAAATGGAGACTGCTGTGGCTGAGATCTAGTGCTGATTGTTGTGATATTTCATGCGATAACCGGCATAGTGGTTGTAGCTGGAAATGGGACTGAGCACAAACTGGCATTTCACAGGGACAGTTATTCACATTAATCACTGCCAGTTACTCTGCAACTCACGTCTGGGTTCTTTCTTCATTCTGTTCCCTTCCACATTTTGTGTCCTGAAGTGTGGAAGTCTGTGTAACAAGACTTTTTGCAGTGCTCCACAAAGGGCCATGGAGCCTGCAGGACTTCAGTTTGAAAGATAGTTTGAGTCTGAAACTTTCATCAGTTTCGGTTTGAAACTTTCATCAGTTTCGGTTTGAAACCTTCATCCAGTGTGGTCTAGTTTTTTCATCTTGAAGGAGATTTTCAAGCTTACTGAAGGAAATTCTCAAAAGGCAAAAGCTTCACAGGCAAAAGCTTAGTCTTTGCATTATTTGCAGCATTACCTTCTCTATAACATATTGGGAATCCTGGCCAGCGTAAAAGGAAGAATCTTCTTAGCAGAGCAGCGTCTGAGTTTGGCATCATTCAGAAGAAAGAGAGGAAAAGGAAAAAAAAACAGTCCCTTAGGGAATAGAGGTTTTATATCCACACTTACAAGATGTTCTTTGGTGGTTCTTTAATTATTTACAAAAATGTCAATTACTCTGGGCTAAAAATACGCATTATAACTTTGTCCACTGAGTACTGTGGATTTTAATTACAGTTTCATGCTATATACTGCTCTTATGGTGCATCGTGGTTAACAGCAGCGATGTATCTCTCCCAGTGTCACCGCTGAGACACACAGTTCTATTACTGTGTCTTATTCCTGTACTTACACGGACCAGAGGGATACAGTTAAACTGCTGTACAATTGCAAGCAAAGTTATTGCCATTTGCTCCAGAAACACATCCAGTGCCTTACTAGTAGAGTAACTCTGACATGCTGAGAGCTCTTGAAACAGCTACACAGTTATCAGAAAATTCGTTCATTTGTTTAAGCCCAAGTAGCCAGCCCTTAGGGGAGAGGAGGGAATCCTTTGTGCAGAGGATGCCAAGGTAGGTCAGGAGCTCAGATCTCCCCAGCTGGAGTGGGAACAATGTAATGAAGAAGGAGCATGTGCTGCAAGAATGCCTGCAGGACCCTTCTGCCAAAGTCAGAGGAGGCTCGGGGGGGATCTCATCAAAGTATACAAGTACCTGAAGGGAGGGTGCAAAGAGGGCAGAGCCAGGTTCTTTCCGCTGGTGCCCGGTGGTAGGCCATCCCCGGACCCACTCACTGTTTGGCCTGTGATAATTTCAAAGTGCTGCTGCGTTTTTCTATCCTTGGTTTCCTAACATCCTGCTGTCTTTGGTTCAGAACTCTGGGATTAGCAGCACTTGGGTATTTTGTGACCAGCCATCAATTATGCCAGGTCATTTCTCTTTGTTAAATTGTCCTAAGAAACTAAGTAGTTGAGGGGGGTTAGGATTTTTTAACAGCATTTTTAAGGTTCTTTTGGTTTGCCTTCCAGGTTTTTTTCAGTCTACTTATGTCAAGCTCTCAGACTTTAAAACAGAAGAGCTAGAAATTTCTTTTCAAAGAAAAAAATGGACTCTCCAGGACATAATTTTATATCAGAGTAAACTTTGGAATCATGTTATCTCCTCAAGCAAAAAAAATGTTATCCATGTTTGGGTTTTTTTTCCCCAGAGTTTCTGTGTTCTGAAGTAAAAATTTGGTTTGTTGTCTCTAACGTGGTCTGCAGCTGTCCATCACGAATTGAGAGTCTCTTCCACACCACTGACACAGCCCTGTAGAAAGCCCCCAGCATGTCGCTCCTCAGGCCTTTGCGAGCTGAGGAGAGGTTTCCTCCTCGTTCTTTTGTCGAACAGTGAGAAGGAAAGCAGACTGCAGAGATGCTGCTTTCTGGATGCCTAAGGAAGCTTGAAGGCACGTGTTAGGATTTTATCAAGTAAAGAACAGGCCTTATGAACAGCAAATGCTTCTTCATAAACTAGTTGGGAAAAGATTGTGTTTTGTGGTTTTGAAAAGTGACTAATAACTTCAAAACAAACACTGAAAAATCAGGAAACATTTCGCTCTGAAGCAAACTACAAGAATGGTTACTTGTATTTTTTCAAAACATAAAATATGCAAAAAATGTTTTTATTTCCAAACTCTGTCTTCGAACTGAACATTTTTATTACTGGAAGAGACAAGCATGAAGTAATAACTCACAGAACTCTCTGCTAGTTTTTAGAACACGAGCATGTTATTTACTCCTCTGCCTCCCCATACTCAACACAGTTTGCAGACATGTAAAGATGAACAAGCCTCTGCACACAGACAGAAGAAATTCCTTCACTGAGCCTCTTGCTTTGAAACATTAATGACCTTAAAGTAACAAAATACTTCCCACATTTTCGATGTGGTCCCACAAATCTCTGCTCCACTCTTGAGTGAGAACTGTCAATTTCTAGGAGAAAGTTCCAAGTATTTTGTCTGAAAGCTGAAAACTCTCCTGTTGTTGTGGGGTTTTTTGGTTGGTTGGTTTTAAGAATCACTGCTCTTTAGTAACTGCTTTCCTGTGATCACTCTGTTGATTATTTGGTCCTGAACTTTTATTATCAGACACTTTTATGTAGAAGCCCCATGTTTCCATCAGTGCTGACATATTACTGACAGATTTTTGTAAGAACTGAACTTTTCAGTCAATTCCCTGACTTAGATGCAGTTTCTGGTGTGGCCTCCCTCAACTGAAGCTCAGGAAGACAGGAGGCCTTCTGAAGATACCAGGCACGGAGGGACTGGTGAAGTGTGAGGATGGAATACAGTTAGCAGGCTTTTCCTTGCTTATCTCTGCTCTTTGTGTTAAGAGGTAGCGTGAATGAACTGCAGCATTGAACAATAAGTGCCACTGGAGTGTGTTCCTCGTGGAAATCTCAGAACGAGATATCAGGAATCCCTAAAACTTCAGCTGTTTGCTGTGTGAACAGATCCTGGTATTTAGAGGTGGTCCTGTGACTTAACTGATGCTTACCCCGAGGCACGTGCATGTAAAACCAAGAAGAACTAATTGTCACCAGGGAACCGTGGGCATTAGAAGCTGTTTCGGGGGAGTGGGGATGTGA
The DNA here is from genome assembly GCF_000710305.1 of Buceros rhinoceros silvestris. NCBI lineage: Eukaryota > Metazoa > Chordata > Aves > Bucerotiformes > Bucerotidae > Buceros > Buceros rhinoceros. The sequence continues at coordinate 27,315 of NW_010403247.1, forward strand.
TTGTACTGATCACACTGACCACTCTTTCAGAGCTGTAAGTGAGATGAGCAGTGCTGTTCCTCTGTACCTGGGAACTGTCCTGCCAGCATTAGGTGTGTGTGGAGCACTCAGACACTGTAACAACACGCATCATCAGAAACTCAAAATAATGAGCAATTCCAGTCTTTCTAATCTTACGCAGTTCAAAATATATTCGGCACAAAGGTTTTCAAGTGCCTACATCGGAGTAAAAAGACTAACTGCTTTTGAATGCATGAAGTGCAACTTTCTAAGTTATTAACAGCTCAGATATTTTTATCAATTCTCCATTAATTGTAGCCAATTAAGCTGACAGTATGATCTGAAATGTCACAGCTTTGATGTGATAATCAAATGAATTTTCTTCTAAATTTAGTGTCTCATAATTTTGTTTTATAGTTTTTATTCATTTCATTTGATAAAAGACTACCTAATTATGTTTTCACAGCCTTGCACTCAAGAACCGTGTAAATTAATGCATCGTTGTACTTTGTCATCTCTTCAGAGGTGGCTCGATACTGCCTGAGCCTTGTGATCCCTGTCTGGGAGCAGGCCAGTTACCAGTGTCACGAACCCTACTCTGTTTATGCCTGCTTCAGCCACCAAATTGCTTCTCATGTGCCTTGTTTTGAAAAGTGCAGCTCTTTTTAGTGCCAAGGCCACCTCCATTCCGTACTTAGTTGCAAATTCCTTCTGAGAGTAAATAGCATCGTATAGTGGTAGAATTCCATGCATATAGGTCGAACATCGTATGTAGGTAGAGCTCAGCGTAGAGTTATCCCAACAGCTGCTGCCCAACTGGCAACACTACTGAGGAGATACTGCACAGATGTCTCTGGTTTTCGCTGTCCCTCTCTATCCCCTGTTTGACTTGCAGCAGCAGTCTCAAATCCACTGTATTTCCACGCACTAAGAGAACAAAGCACACAGCATAAATAAGCATGGGAATATGTATTGGTTTTACTCTCAGTGTTGGCCATACCTTTTTTTTCACATTTGATTTGCTGCAGGTTGTAGCTAGTTGAAAGGAAACTCAGCTGAATTAACATTTACTTGAACTTGAGAACAAGTATAAACTCTGGTTTTCCTCCCTCCATTTAGTGATTATATTATTATTTAGTGGTTAATATATATTTGTTCCTGACCACAGAGACATTTATAGACATGGATTCAATAAAAGCCACATAAAACTTCCAGACTTGGTCTTCAGAACTTACTCCCCCACTTTGATAAAGTTGCCATAATATTGCTTTTAATTTAATAATTCAGTTATTTTATAGCTTTTAGCTCTCCTGAGTCTTTGTTCCTTTTTGTTGCCTTGGAGCAAACCTCATCTTAAAATTGCTGTTTCTCCTGCACGGTCTTACAGAGCCTTTCATGGTTCAGAAATGTAATCTCAGAGCAAACAATAGCTGTGGCCGTGAACGCACTTAGGGAAGAAGAGGGCGATGGCTGTACTTGCCCTGCTTCTTAGCCAATGAACCGTGGGAGGAAGAGGCTAACCGGCCCGTGTCCGCTGCCTTGTTAGTGCGTTTTAACAGCGGTGGTAGCAGCAATACTGGTGTGCACAAGCAGAGAGCAGGCAAAATTGCTTTTACTGAGGAAACATCAAAGAACAAAAAAAACTTCCCCCAAAGCCAAACTGCTCTTGTTCTGAGGAAAGGATGATGATGATGGTGTTATTTCAAGGCTGCGAAAGGTGCTGCCTTTATATATAAAATGAAACCAACACAAAGTGTGTACTGGAATGGAAGAAAATACAAGTCCAAAGACTTGAAACCAAATACTTGAGCTGAAATAGTCGTAATACAATGAGAAGCAAACCTCTAGCTGTTTCTGTGTTTGCAAAACATGCTGTTCTTGAGTGTGGGATCCTTCCCAAAAATTGTCAAAGACCGGGATAGAGTATGTCTTCTGCTGTAATTAAGGATCTCAAACCTTAATTAGGCATTTAATTAAGGATCTCAGACCTTTAACTTTTGAATTTCTCAGTTTCCTTATTTGGTGTCTTTTTCAGAACATAGCTGTATTGATCATTGTTGTATTGTTTCTTCAGGGTTTGCATGGAAGCATTTATTTTGGAAAAAGTGTGAGCTTTCTCCCTTTTGTTTCTCAAGACAAGAAGAGCTCTCTCTGTGAAGATGAGGCATATTTTCAGGTTTTCAGTCCATTTTGCTGAAAGTAAAGTGAATTCAGATGGGTATGGGTTTTTTTTTGTTTGTTTGGTTTTTTTTTTTTTAGTTTAAGCCCTTCATTCCAAAGTACCAGATTTGGCAACCATGTAGTATTGCAGTCCTTCCTACTCTTTATATGCTTTTCTCTATTATATGTTTGAACAACTACTTCTGGGGCAAACCAGTTCTGCTTGTTTAAGGAACAGCTAAGCATCGTCTGCCAAATTTCCTGCGGATTAACACACTAGCAGACAACACCTGAGTCACTGTTGAGTATGTGCATGCTTCAAAGTCTTTGACAAACCAGCAGAAACCTCAGTGAAGATGTTCATGTTCTGCTTCACATGTGTTGAGAATAAGAGGTTGAACCCGGCCAAACACCACAGCTCAGCTGACAAGCAATAACTTGATGGGTCACATGGGGCAACTTGGCTGCATGTCCAGGTGTGAAGTTATTTGCAGTTTGGTTGAAAGTGAAGGAGTCTGTTTCCTTAATGCAGGATGAGAAATAGAGCAATTAGCTCCAAATTGTCCCATGTCTTACTTTAAAAGACACATAGAGGTGACTGGAGGCTGGCTCCCAGAGAAGACTGTGCTGACCTGAGGATAAAGGCCTCATTTTTGAGCTGGATTGACCATCCTTCAGCAAAGTCAGGTCATTGGGACCCCACCTACAGTGAGAGTTTAGTCATCTAACCATTTCCATCAAGGCAAGCCCATGGTACGAAAATCGTGTGCAATGGCATTAGAGTGCCTTGAGCTAATGCGCCATTCCTTCATGTCCCTCTCCAGTATCTGGGACTTTATTAACATCACAGAGACCAGGTACATTTTGGGCAGAATGATGCAAACAGCTGTTTGTGGTAGCCATGGAGAGTGGAGGAATGATGCATTGAACTGCTGTGTACTCGTTCAGCTCAAAAAGTCACTACAAGCTCTGTACCTCCCAAAGCCTCTCTTTACCAAGTAGCTGATCCTCTTGCATGATCTACCAGCGGATCTTAGAATCATTTAGGTTGGAAAAGACCTTTAAGATCATCAAGTCCAACCGTTAACACAGCACTGCCAAGTCCGCACTGAACCATGTCATTAAGCACCACATCTACACATCTTTTAAATGGCCTCCAGGGACGGTGACTCCCCCCCCCCCCGGGGCAGCCTGTTCCAGTGCTTGACAACCCTTTCAGTGAAGAAATGTTTCCTAATATCCAATCTGAATCTCTCCTGGCGCAATGTGAGGCCATTTCCTCTCATCCTATCACGTTACTTGGGAGAAGAGAC
>NW_010403248.1:0-6858 GCF_000710305.1 Buceros rhinoceros silvestris
GTAGCTGCCGACTGAAATAAGAACTTGAAAGGCCTCGCTTACGGGATCCTCGGTGAAAATTGAGACGTTTCTACCGCACCTCGGGCAGTAACGCCCGAGCGGCTGCGGTTGGGTCTTCATCTGGTGCATTGCCCCTGCCATCCTGGCCAGCGACCCCGAAAGCAAATGCCTCTCCTGAGGCCGCGGAAGTGTGAGGGAGCAGGCTGTCCTAAGCCCAGGACTACGGAGAGACTCTGGCTAAACGATCCGTGTAGGATGAGGGAAAGGCTGTTGTACTTTGTTCTTCACAGCCTCTGAAAATAGCTGGCCCTGTTTTCATGGGGAGAGTTTCCTCTGTGAAGTGCCCTAGATTTTGGTGGGAGATGAGGCTGCTGTTCCTTCACCTTTTGCTGGAAGCAAAGATGTGATTGCCGTCACCGGAGATTTGTAGCTGGTTTTTTTGCTCACAGGAGGCTGTGAGCAGTGACAACAAGCTGTTGACTGCCAGATTTGAATGCCTGTGCAAAGTACAAGGATTTGCAAGAGGTCAGAGGTTTGAAATTCAGGCAGTTGAGCTGGTTAAGATGTTAACTCAGGTTGGGTCAGTTCCTTTTCTTTATCACTGGTCTCAGTCAAGCAACATCTAAAATAAAGAGCAGTTAGCAGGATCAAGGGTTACTCAGACACTTGTTTATGTGTAACTTGCAATATCACCAGGCAGGGTTCATGCTAAATCATAAGGTTGTGGAGTAACCTAGGCTGGAAGGGGCCTTCAGAGACCACCTGGCCCTGCCCCCTGCTCAAAGCAGGGCTGACCTGAAAGTTGCACCAAGTTGATGAGGGCCTCCTCCCGTCAGACTTGAATTAGGAGCCTCTTCGTGTGAGCACTCAGCTTCCTGAAAGGTATAATGATTGCAGTCAAACCGGTTGTATCTTAACTAATCTGCAGGTCTCTCTTCAATGTAGAAGGGAGCACATGCTAAAGACTCTTCTTTCCAAAACAGGCTGATTACAAGTAACCTGCACACAAAGCTGAAAGCCTTGGGAGGAATTTGGCAGGATGAAGCCTGTCATTGTAGTGCATGGTGGAGCTGGCCGGATCTTTAAAGAACGAGAAGAGGGGAGTCGTGCTGGTGTTGTCAGAGCTGCGCTGCAGGGTTATGGTATCCTGAAACAGGGAGGCACTGCCTTAGATGCAGTTGAAGAGGCAGTACGATTGATGGAAGATGATCCTCATTTTAATGCAGGTAATTTTTCAAGAGTGAGGTGGATTTAGAATCATCATGTATTTCAAGTGTTTTGCCCTGATGCTTCTGAAAATGCTGGCTTGCATTTTCTTTGAATTATGCACATTGCAGTGGAATAAATACCAGTGTCCCAAAATAGTTTATTTCTCTGTATAATAAAATAGCATGGTAGGTACTGTAGTTTCTTCTGAGTACGCTTAGCCAGATGAGTTACTCTTTTCTCAGTTTACAGTGTTTTATACCTGCTCTTTCATTCTTGAGGTGCCACATTACTCTTCTGTAAAGCTTCTCCCAGTGCTGTGTGTTCTGTTTTAAGACATGGGCTCTTAATGGAATATACGTTTAGTTAACATTCATGTTTAGGACACTCGAATACAGCTTGCAGCTATGTTTAATCCTTAGCACTTGACCGCTACCTATTGCCAGAGGAATACTGTTTTAGGTGGTTTTCTCATAATTAATGCTTGCAATTCATCATCATCATGGCTTGGCTTCACAAACGAAGATCTGGGAAGGGTTTTTCCCACACTCACTGCAAGCGATGAGTGCATCCTTCGGGCCTGCGCGGTGGATTTTTTAGGTGAGGCACCAGCGTGCGCGGAACCGGCTCCACCCTTTACACCTGAGGTTCATCTGCCAGGGCCTAGCGAGCTTGGACAGTGACAGCGAAGTCGTAGGTTTGGTTAGAGTATCCTTCTCTGAGATGGATGCCTTACAAGGCTAAACAAGCTCCATCTGCCCGGGTCTGGAGTTAGAGTTGTCCTTCTCAATGCTTGCAATTAGTGCTTTGGTAAATAATATTATAGAAGTAATGGTATATGAGTCAAGAAGTGTTCATAACCGGATTTCCTAGTGATTAATGTTAATGTCAGTAGTGGAGTATTTTTCGCTTCTTCATATGACCTCAAATTTATTTCTTTGATTTCAGTGAAAATATTTCTGCACCCTGACCAAGGTACATCAGGAATGAACATGGAAAGAAAGACCTATCAGTGTTCAGTGTTGAAGACAATGTAGCTAGCAGTTACGTGCACACTTGGTTTGCTCTTGTTCGTTCTCGCTTTGTAATTGAGAGCAGGAGAGAGCTCCTATTTCATGTGAAACTTTCAGTATTTGTTAATGATCTGGGTTGGACATCTTGCTTTTTAGAGGATTCAAGCTGAAATTATGAAGTGGACTTAGAGGTGCGGTATTATGTAATGAACATCAGGATGGCATTCTCTCATTTACTTAGCTGGACTTGAGCCTTATGCACTTGTTCAGGTTTGACTATGCTGATCTAAATGGCAAGTAGCCTGGTAATCACTTAGGGATACACCTAATTGTGTTAACACTCATTAGATACAGCTGCTCTCAGTAGCTGGTGAAAATGAGCTGAAAGCTGTGTGAAGAGGTCCCTAATTGGATTGGCTGTTTAAAACTCGACTGTGTGGTATCTGTCCTTGTAATAGAAGAATCAGATTTACTGTAATATTTTCTAGGAAAACAGACGCTGCTTAGAGACAATAATAAAGATTGGGCATAATGATCAAGTTGTGTCCTTTTTTGAATGATAGGATTTAGCCATGTTGTGTGGATGCGTCTTGATGTAGAATATCGATGGTGGAGGACTCAGAAGCTATCCTGTCATCGAAAACAACCATTTTAGTCACTTGTGCAGCCTAGTAAAGTCATCAAAGTCTGCTTGTGATGAGGAAGTTGTCTTGGTTATATCTCCTTCATGGGATCTCTTTGAACCCTCCAGGACTCCTGTTCTTGGCAGGCCCTGGCCGCTCCGTGCCCAGGTCTGTGATGTCTGGAGGTAGAGCAGCGACTCTTTCACGGGCACCCCCTTGCCGTGGGGAAAGAGCTTGCGTGCCCTTGTGAGGTTGAGAGCTGTGCTGGTGGTGGCATGTGCCTCCGGTAGGGTCTCCCAAGCCAGACAGGTCTCAACTGAAGGGTCAGACAAAGTGTGTCCACGGGCAGGATGGGCTCACTAGCCTTTGGGCAACCATCCTAGGAGAAGGACAACTCTGACTCCAAACCCGGGCAGATGGAGCTCGTTTAGCCCTGTAAGGCATCCATCATCTCAGAGAAGGATACTCTAACCAAACCTACAAGGCGAGGACTTCCCTGTCACTGTCCAAGCTCGCTAGGCCCTGGCAGATGAACCTCAGGTGTAAAGGGTGGAGCTAGTTCTGCGCACGCTGTGCCTCACCTAAAAAATCCACCGCGCAGGCCTGAAGGGTGCACTCATCGCTTGCAGTGAGCATGGGAAAAGCCCTTCCCAGATCTTCGTTCATGAAGCCAAGCCATGATGATGATCTCTTTGACTAGCAGGGTTAGCTAGCTTGGTGTGAATGCTCCAGATATAAGAACTGTCGTTATAGTGACTCTTACATGCTCTTTCCTCCTCCACAGGACAGAGGGCAGATCTACCTATCTGTAGATAGAGCAAACTGTAGTACTCCTCTCAGTACCCCTGCTGTGGTTTGGCTAATGTCAGACGTGTGCGTTATTTGTGTCCCCTTATATTTTCTGTCTTTTATTGTCTGGGTTTTTTTCCCCACTCTTTGTTTCGCAAGTGAGCCAAAGTTTGATTTGTTATTTTCAGTGCTGCTACCAATGGGATACCATGACCTCAGAGGCAGGAAGGCAGGTGAAAAGGCAGTGTGTAACTAAAGAAGGAAGGATCCACCCTACCTCAGATAACCTGAAGTTTAGTGTCTAGCCTCAGCACTTTTCACAGTGGTCAGTGTGATAAGAAAGGGTGGCTATACAAGATCTCTAAGGCAAGCAGGATGAATTAGAGGGCACCTGTCTCTCTTCACCGACTGTAAAAAAAAGAGGCTTTTGTAGGAAGCTGCCTTTGACTACAGAAACTGTGCACAGCTGTTTTCTGCTCAGACAATTTTAGGAAATCCTAAAGTGTATCCCATGAGAGATGTCCAGTAGTCAAAGGATACTATTAATGCAGTGATGTTGGGGGCTGGTAGAACTTCTCCTGGAACCATGTTTCCCGTCACTGATACTTGAGAATGGAGTACCCTAGTTCTAGTGGGAATTTCCTGATTATGGTCTAGAGAACCCTCCTTGTCAAAGGATGCTAAAAAGCGTATAACAGGTTTACCTAAGAAAATGGACAAAAAAACCCTTATTCCTTACACCAGCATAAAGGAGAAGCTTGAAGAATGTTGTTAGAATGGGTGGCACAAGGCAGTTCTCTGTAAGCTCTTTACAGATCAGTGTAGTCTAGAAATTGACATGTTGTAATGATGCAGGACTGAAGTGTGGAATAGTTTATGCAGTCAGAGTTGGAGAAGGGCGAAAAATAACTTTTCAGGAGTGTGTCTGTGTGTGTCAGGGCATTTTGGAGATTACAGGAGGAGGATTACAGGATTTTGTTGCCTCCTGTAAGAGGGGATTTAACTTCATATATTTGTCTCTGAAGTACATTGGTATAAAAGTCTTTGTCAACAATTATTAACAGTGGTTTCTGACCTGCTTTAATGTTGGTTTAACAGAAATAAATAAACCACCCTGTTTTAGTTCAGTACAATGCTCAAGTATTTCTGACTGAGCTACTGTGTAAGTCTGCCATGTTTCGAGGTTTTTTTACTTCTTTTTAGGTTAGTCTTCTCCATCCTTATTAGCAAGGCCTGCACATTTGATGATGTACAACTTATTATTCCCCTGTGATACAGTTATTGGCTTTATTAAAAAAAAAAATTGCATTGTCTCATTTTGTATTTCATTAATTTGCAACTAGGTTAATAATAGCAATGGTAATTATAGAAAAAATAACGACCCAACATTTTATTAGTTGATTTTTTTTTTTAATTCCTTCATCTACTGTTTTTATTTAGTAATGACGGACTTGTTATTTCAAGCTTTTGTTACTGTAGCAAGTGGACACTTTATTATTCTGCTCCATCAATTTTGGCAGTTTCTTGGAATGCTGCACGATGTTAATCTGTTGGTAGGATTGCACGCTATACTGTATTGTTGTGTTACGTTGTGTCGTCCTTTGGTAGAACTGTAAAGGTAAAATAGTTTCATGTGCATGTAAGTGATTTTGGGGATAAAGAATTCTGTTCATTATTGTTGCTCTTCTGATCCTATCCAAAACTATATACTACGAGGGAAAGTGTATTTTTCATCTTGTAAAAATAAAACTTAGTTTTAAAGTAGACGTTGTACCCTGTGAGACGTCTGTTAATCGTTGGATTTTGTGTTATAATCAGCAGTGTTTCTGCTGTTTTGCTTGTATTCAGGAGATACTTCGGTGAGTCAGACAACAAACTGGGAAAGAGAAAGTTTGCTTGATAAGATCTCATAATTTGATGAGATTGAATCACCTGATGGTTAGCTCTTAATGACTTCAGGTTTTGGTTTTTTTTTGTCTTTAGGCTGCGGATCTGTTCTAAATGAAAAAGGTGAAGTAGAAATGGATGCCATTATCATGGATGGAAAAAATTTAGACTCGGGAGCAGTATCTGCAGTTAAGTGTATAGCAAACCCAATAAAACTTGCTCGACTTGTCATGGAAAAGGTATGCTGAATTGAGTATGACTTGAGTATGAAGCACTTTTTCCCTTAAAATCATCAATGATGATGTTCATGTAGTGCTTTAAAGCAGAAAGGAAAGTAGAAATGAATGGTAGTATTTGGAAACTATGGTCATGACTGTGAAGAACTTCTAAGGATTTTTGAGAGGTATTTATTAGAAATAGCATTCTAAGGAAACAGAAGTTCTGCCGTGCAATTGGAAGCTCAAGGAGAAATTGACCTTTACATGTCAATTGACCTATACATGTCAATCTCCTGTAACTCCACAGCTGGTGTTCAAGATTTTAAAGGATTTTTTGAAGAGGTTTTTATGCTGTCACTGAGTCTTCTGCTTAATCTTGAAAGATTAAAGTTGGATAATAAATTGTTGACTTTGCAATGACATGGAACTGAATTAAATGACCCAGTAACATATTTGATCAAGTTATGCAGTCTTATGTTGTTCTAGATAGCCTTTTCCATTGTGATCTAGTCAGATGGTAGCCTTGGTCTTCCAGCAGTAGAAGCTATGTGATGGTGACAGATTTTCCAGGAGAATCAAACTTAGTTGGGCAGCAAAATAATTATTAGTTGACCTTTTATGTAAAATTGATTCCACCTTACTCCACTAACAAGTCCCTCTGATATCTGCCACAGCAGACTTCCCTCATTTTTCAGAAATGGTACAGCTGGTATGGTGTAGGTCATTTGTGTGTTATGTGCTTCCATTTTACCATTACTAGACTGTGACAGTGATCAAAAAGTTTGTGCCTCTTTAGAGTTCACACTTTTTCATCCTGCTAATGCAGCTGCCCCATTGTTTAAAAGGAGGATAGTTCTTTAAAAGTCAGAACTATTTGCTGAAGTATTTAATATAAATACTTAGAGTGAAATGTATGTCTACTAGAAAACAATGTTAAAACTTGTGATGAATAAACTTTTTGTTCTGACATATTTTTTATTCTGTCATTTAGCTAGAACACATAAATGAGCATGGCTGGTAGACAACTTCACAAGACCAAATTTTTCAAAATTTGAGCATGTAGGTGGAGGTTAGGAGGGGAAGTGTTGGGGGGGGGGGGGTATTGTTGCTTTGTTTTTTTTT
>NW_010403248.1:6925-25222 GCF_000710305.1 Buceros rhinoceros silvestris
TAGGTGGAGGTTAGGAGGGGAAGGGTTGGGGGGGGGGGATATTGTTGCTTTGTTTTTTTCTGTAGATAACTACTTTTAATGCCCATTGTTCAGTTAATATTCCAAATCAGGATCACCATTTTTTTGTCTTCTCCAAGAGAAAATCCCATTTAAGTCAAAAAGAATAATTTCAAAACAACACTGTTGGCTTTTATGAACATAACTTTCTAAGGTGTTTTTTAAAAAACAAAACAAAACCCAAAACCAAACAAAAAACCCCTTCTCCCTTGTTTTTCTTGTCTGTTATAAGGTCTTTCTCATCATTGCGTGGTGCTTGTGATCTTGAAAAATGAGGTTAAATTTGAAAGGAAACCATAAAATTCAACTGTACAGAGCCAAGTATAATGGTGTGACTTTAAACCCATGAAATTTTGTGGTAAAATGTATTACTCTTTTGCCAGATGCAAAAAATTCTGTGTGGATAATAAAGTTCAAATGTTGGCTGAAATTGATTGCTTGATCTTGAGGTTAGTTTCTGTCAGGTAATATAAATGAGACTACCAGCTGATGTTACTCTTCTGTTCATCTTGGACAAGAATTTTTGGGACACCAACCCAGGCTATTTCAAAGTACATTTCAGAGTATATTTTTGTTTTGTTTACTGTGCATAATTAAAAATATTTTTAACTCTGTGACCCATGGGTGATAAGACTCTAGTTTTCCTGGGGTCCTAAGCATGTTAGGATGCTTATTTCCCAGTAGTTTTGAGGTGTCTCACTGTCTTAAGAAATTTGGAAACATGCAGCTCCCAAAAACAGACAGACAGAGCAAAAATACCCTTCCCACCTGCTTGTAATTTTCTGCATTTCTATTACCATTATGGAACTATATGGGCTCCATCTGGTGGCCAGAGTAGCTCTTCTAGATTGTTGTGGCACACATATCCTGTGTGCTGTCACATACTCACCAGGCTCACGCTTGTCCAGATTCATGGCATATAGAAGAAGGGGGGACACCAGAATAATTTCCATTCATGATTTACTATGCTGTTGAATACAGGAGCTTCTAGAGATGGATTTTAGTATGTTAACTAATTCAACAAATCCTTGAGAAAGCAGTTAAATTCCTGTTGAATTAATCCTGTTTGTATTGAACAAAAATAGGATGATACATTGAAATTGCAGCTTTTTTTTTTAAAGGCAGCATCTAATCCCTCTCAGCTCCAGCATTTCATTAGATAGACATCTTGTGAACATTAGAGCACTGCTCATTAGTATATGTGAACTGTGGGTATGTTTTCCCCTGCAATATCATCCAGCCCTTTACATGAGAGAAGGGAGAGTTTAGCTTAGTACATAGACACTTCAAGGCAAAGGTGCAAATTTTTGCTGTGCTCTGCGCACTCACAGGATTCTTAAATAAAGAACAGTGATGGTCTGAATTACGGAGCAGCTGCAGACATTTGGGGTGTTTTATCTTCCCTGTTTCCCATAAAATTAACTACATTTGCCAATATTTGTTGTTTGTTAGAAAGATATGTGGAACCTTTATTTATTTTGATGTACTTTCTGGATTATTTTGTATAAATGTGTCCCAGAAAAATTAGACACTTGAAGAACTTGGCAAACATATTCACAAAACCATAGAAGGACAAGACAGAAAAATTTGCTATTGGGTTGTTTGGCTACATTCTAAGAGACAATGTTCTACCAGTCAAACTCTGCTTAAGATAAGCTTATTTGTCTATATGCAAGTATGTGTTATTTGTGCAGCTCAGGAAGGTGGCTGTGTTATTGGAATCTGCGTATGGGGGGGAACCCTCTGAAAAAGTTTTAAGGAATAACTTCATTTTTTTACAATAAAACTTCAGAGTTTGAAATCTTATTTAAAGGATAACATGGAGTCTTAATTGCTGAAAAAAGCAAGTGATGGAGAGCATAGCCTTCTGATACAGATAAATTCAAAAGACAAGCTCAGTGTATTTCCTAAAAGCATCAAACTAAAAAAAAAAAACCACCAAAAAACCTCCCCCAAACCAATTAGAATTATTTGATAGTGTGCTTCTGGTGGTTTAGTGGCAGAGGGGGGCAGTATTGCACAAAGAAGTTGGCTTTCAAGTGGAAGAACACCGGCTTTGTTAGAAGTAGCTAGGTCTTTTATTGTCTGGAAACATCACTCAGCATGTAAGCCTATTGCCCGCTCTTTCACATATAAAAGGACTTTTTCCTTGTAACCGTTTCTTGTGTACCCTAAAGCAATGCTGTTGTGAATTGAGGATTTAATTTGTCAATAAAAAGGCATTTAAATTTTTAAAAATGCTTGATGTCAGAGCCACAGCATCAGGAATGTTTCTGAAGTGTAGTCACATTTCCTGTTTCTATAACTATATGAAGGGGTTAGTGCAGCGACTGTAATAGACTTAAGTAGAGAACAGTATCTGTGGTTTGGAAAGGAGTTTGGCTGGAATTCTTTAAAACAGTACAGTGCTATGGGTTGGCCATGGTAGTGATTACTTGTAACTGATTTAGAAATCAGCGGAAGTTGGTGATCTGCAGTATCTTAAAAGTCTGAAGCTTTGAGACTGTAAATGTTCTGGGGAATGCAGCATAACACAGAAATATCCAACCTCTGGTGTTTACACTTCAGGCTGATAGCAGATACATGCCACTTTAGTGCCCTACAGGGCTCTGCAGGCCTGCTGCCTCCAGCATCACATGATTCTGCTTTTTGGTTCTCTGCTGGTACCCGTGCTGCTGTGCAGCTGCATGGACATAAAAGCTTGCTTGAAGTAAGGTGCTGTACTCTGAAATGACTCCATACTGTATCATCAGACCACTGTCCCTAAAAATCCTTCCTGGAATCTGCTGAGCAATTAACAGCTGTGTAGTGCTTGCAGAAGCTGATGCTTAGTTTTGGACACAGATTTTTTTAAAAATACAAATCAGAGCTCCTACTAAAGTATAAGGATTAATGAAACAAATTTATCTGGCAAGTTTCTCTAAAATATGAATTAACCAAGCTATACAGACTTTGAAGCATGGATTTAACTAAGGTTGTTGAGTTAATCTAGTCTAAGTGCTTTGCTAAATAAGGGAATCAAAGTAGAGCTTTGCAAACGTTGCTAGAAGAGAGCAAACGTTTTTTGGTCAAACCCATTAGAACAGTATTTTTCTTAAATTTGAAATTCTGGGTCTATAAGAGTAGCAGCTAGTTGAAGGCAGTATTTTTTAAAAAATGGTTCAACTGATGTTAAGAAACAGTTTAGTATGTGATATTTACTTTTTTTTTATTATTTTACTCTTAGGAGGTCTTAGGAGGTTCTTCAAACAGAACAGGAATTTATTTACCATTCTTTCCTTCCAAATAAAATCCTTCTAGATCTCTTAGTTAACTGGAAAAAACAGTTAAGTAGTGATTTGGTGATTGACTGCAAACAGTACAAAGAAGCTGCGTGCAAATTAGCAAAAGAGCAAATTTACCAATTTTTTTCATCCCATTATACTAAGTATTAAATAGATAAATGTAATTATTTTCTACTGATGATGAAAGTTTGTGTCTGTATTTTGAAGAGCTGAAAATTTTTTCAGCTAGTGGAAGAGCATATAGGCATAGAAATCTAGAAAGTTTAAAAATTAAACATAATTTGGAATTTTCTTTATGTGGATACTTCTAAAAATAAAAGGTGATTGTACAAAACTGCTCAGTACAAGGCAAGACGGGAATTGTCATTGAATCTCTTGTCCATCTACAGACGAAGCACATGCTGCTGACTGACCATGGTGCACACCTGTTTGCTCAGGCCATGGGTATTCCTGAAACTCCAGTGGAGAAACTCATAACCGAGAGATCCCAGGAAAGGTGGAAGAAGAACCTTGAACCAGATTCCAACCCTGAAGAGTTTCAAAAGTAGGGGTTTTGTGAAATGTTTTTTCTTTTTAAATTCAGATAATTTAATTTGTGCTATCAGATTTAAACAAACAAAAAAAAGCCAAACACAAAACCAACAAAGCTTGAAGGCCTGTATTCAGACTTGAGAATACTTGAGTTCCAAGTGTTACATGGTTTTATACAGTCTTCACAGTATGTCCTCAGTGAAAGTAATGAAGAATCAAGTTTTCAATTAATTTGTTCAAGTGTAAGTGACTGGCACAAACTGGAACTAACCTGTTGATGCATAAGATGATTGTTGGTCACTTTGACATAGCATAGTGAGGGACAAAGGTAAACCTGTTACTGCTCTGAAAATCACCAGTTATAAAAGTGCGTAAGTGCTTTAACAAACAGCAGGCATTACTTTGTATGGTTCTTTTCATGGAGGTGCTGTGATTTTAAAAAATCTCCAGTCCATATTGTAGAACAAGTCTATGGGGAAAAAAAAAAATAAAGCTGATCTTGGTTAAGTAGATGATCAGATTTGTCTTTAAACTGGATTAGGTAGTTAAACAACATCAGATTTTGACCAGTAACTCTGAGCACTGATCATGTCTGTTGGTTATTGCAGATAGGAGTGAATTCAGTGAAAATTTTCAATTCCTGAAAATTTCAGTTCAAGAAATTCAGTGTAGTGGTTGGTGTGAAAAGAGATGCTACTGGATGGTATCGCACAACAGCAAAATTAAAGTCACTTGAAAAATAAGTCTCATATAAAGTATAGAGAAAGGTGAGGTGGATGGGAAAGGAAGGAAATTATCGGGTGTCAAAACCTATTTTTATGCCTGTGAAGAAGGCATAAATACATTGTTTTCAGCCTCCATTTGTATCTCAATGGTTGTGGCATAGGAAAACACTGTATTACATTACATAAGTGTTCTATTACATGTTATTCATCTGTTCTGTGAAACAGTAATGAGAGAAAAAGAGCTGAAGAATTTGTAAATCAAAAGGAGGAAATTTCTTCTGTGGGCATGTTAATTAAAGTACATGAAATAAACTACAAGGTATATGTTATTTCCAGGAAATTGCTAGAAGGAAAAACAGATTCATGAGGCAAGTGTAAATTTGGTCTTGTAAACAAAGTGAAGTTGTTCCTTGACCATAGGGCCTGAATCATAGTTCATCTCGTATCCAGAAGAAGTTTTCTTTTGGTCTGTTGTCTGTCCAAGGACTGTGTGGTATTACAGTTCATTACAAAGAATTTTGAGGATGGCGTAGCCACTACTACTGCTTGGTCTCCTGAATATGTAAGTTGGAATGGTATGGCATCTGGGTCTCCATTCATTCTTTATAACCGCTTAATTTTTTTTTAATAGCAGTGTTAGAGATCTTCAATTTCAGCATTGTCTTGTTCTGAAAATTCTGATAATAGAAGGCTTGTGTATTTCTGAAGAGCTCAAGACTTTTTCTTGTCTTAGCCATGCTGTTCTGTTTCTGACAACCAGTGCCCAAAACATCAGCACAAATTCACAGAGTTGAAAACAGGGGTTTTTGTTGTTTTGGGGTTTTTTTTTCATGCAAGCCCATTTGTTCCTGTATCACATGTGGAATGTTCCTTTTTCCTGTTACGTCCGCAGCGATTATGCAGAAACTTGCCTGAGGCAAACAGACAGAAGGTGAAGTAGTATTAGTCAGAGGCATCATAATAACAGATCATACTGGGAATTTGAAAGTTGGTGTGTACTTTACTTCCAGTCCTCTGATCCTAACAGTGTTTGAAACCTTGGGGGTTCACAGCTTTCCAAATAAAGTTTGGTGTCTCCAGAAGAGAGAGAGACTCACTTTCTTCTTTCTCTTCTGCTGGTTAGAAGCCTGCATTCATCCATGCTAAAAGCTTATGATTCTATTGCACATACAGAATAACATCTTGTGCACCTTTTGATGAAAATAAGGTGTGGTTTGTTTTATCTTCAGTCTCTCACTCCAAAGATTCTGTCCATGCCTTTGTCTAGAATTGCTGGAGACTGGCTGGGAACCCCACAGAAAGGGAGTTGAATCCAACCGTAAGGTAGCAGATGGGCTATTAGCTCCTCTGTGAATCACAGTGCAAAGAGTAACTCAAGGAGGTATTAGTTAACAAGGACCTTGACAACAATAAACAGAAAACCCTACTACTGATGCAGAGCTAAGAGAAGAAATAGTAGATGTCTTATTAGTTGAGTGGAGACAGAATACATACGTGTGACTTTGTGGGTAGTGGATAATGACAGATTTAGACAAAAGGGAATGAATAAATCCAAGTGATCCGTTCTGTATCATAGTATATGTAGTACGTAAGAACAATTCTTGAACAAAATCATTACTACTAATATCATCCTCTGGTATACTACAGGTACTTGCTGAGGTTCTTGCTACTGTAATTAACTAAAAATAGATGATTATAATATGATACCTCTACTCAGACAGTTTTGTCTGCATTGGTAGGCGACAGATATGCAACAACTATGCAACAGGTTGTTTATATCTTCTTTGCTTTGGTTCAGAGGATGAACAAAGAAAACATGAGACACTGAAGCAATAAAAAAGTTTAAAGGGATAGTAAGAATTCAAGTCTAGTTGTCTATTTGCCCCACTGCAGATAAGGTATGTCAGACACATTCACTTTGTTATTTATTGCCAGTTGAGCTCCTGTACCAAAGCAGCTGCTGCCTATGTGATCTGTGTACTTTCATTATTCTTACAGTTGCTTAAGGTAAATACATACCTAAAAAAATGTACAACTGGATGCACAGTTCTCAATTCCTCAGGAAGATCTAACTTTAGGTGGTTGAAAGGTGCCAAGTAAGTGTGCAAGGGAGTACTAAATTTATTAATATTCTTTTCAGCAAATCATTTGTAACAGATGGATGGGTGGGAAGCCCATCTGCATCATCATATCAGTTTGAGATGAGGTCGTCTCCACATAAATGTCAAAGCAGTTTGTAAGGTCTGTGAATCATCAGTCAACTTTGAATTGCTGTGAATGAAGTTTAGGGACTGACAGTATGATATTTTACATAAGCAAGAAGGAACAGGAAGTTGATTCTCTGAGAAATTTGCTTTCATGGTACGCAAAGATTTTGTCTTGACTTTACTTAGATTTTGTGGGGCTGTAGAGAGATCCTCTCCTCAGCAGTGCCCAGGCAACTTCCAAGGGTATTCCTGTTCCAGTCACCTGTTGGGCAATTCCTTGAAGGATTGTTACAAATTTCTTTTCCTGTGGAGGGATTTAGATTGCTTTGGTATTCCTCTCCTAGCCAGACCCTGGTTTATGTTCCTAATCAATTGCCAAGTTTGGAATATGTGGATGTGCAAACTGTTGCTTCTCAGTGCAGCAACTGTTACAGTAAGTTAGAGTAGCCTTTTTTTCTTCAAGTATGAATACACATGTGTATTTTAAGCAGCCTACTATATGTGACTTTTCTATCCTGAAGAAATAAAGACAACTTTGAAGCTGATGTGTGGTTTCAACAGATTGTACTGGCGAAGTGATTTAAACCTCAAGATTGTGTAGCTACAGAGTACAAAGATGAAATATGTATTATTGATGCTTTGTGAACAATACTACTTGAAGGCACATAACTAATTTTTTTTTTTTTGTGGCATTCAAATATTTAAGGAAATAAGGAAGAGGAAAGAGGAGGAACAGGAAGGAAATGATTCAGTGCATCCATAACATTACTGTGCTCTTTGGTATTGGCTAATTTACGTGCGCTGTCATTAATAATTCCAGTTAACTTCCCATTGAGACAGACAACTTTTGCATCTTTGAGTTGCTCTTTAGGGGAGAGTTGTGTGTTAGATGTCTTGCAACCAAAAAAATCTACTCCAGAACTAGGTTTATCCCTCCCAAAGTCTAAGTTTCCATGCTATGAAGGTAAATAAGTCATGGGGGAGATTAAAAAAAAAAAAAAAAAACGGTTGAGCGTTTTCTACTCTATTAAATATAAAGATATGAGATTTGTTGGATATTGCTTCTTATTTTTGTAATGAAAAGTATGGTGAAAACCAGCTTTATGATTGGCAGTAACTGTTTTGTAATAATCTTTTTTTCAAGCTACCTGGGAAACAAATGCAACAGGTTTTGGCAGGTATGCTTTAATTCTACCTAATTTTCTGAACTGTTTTTCTTGGCAGAGACCTTGGAACAGTTGGTGCTGTTGCTGTAGACAGTGAAGGAAATGTAGCTTGTGCAACATCCACGGGAGGACTCTCTAATAAACTGATTGGCCGTGTTGGTGATACAGCATGCATAGGTATGGGGTGTGGGGCCTTGTTGCTCGTTTTTTTGGAGATGTCTCATTTAAAAAAATTAAAAAAGAACTATTACACATTCTTCCTTTCATTAGTGAAATGAAACCTAAATACTTGTATATCTGAAAGGGAGGTCTAACATTCAAATGTAACAAAGCTCAAGCTCCTGAACATAACATGGATATTGTAGGTAAGACTTAGAAGTACAGGTGTAGTGCTGTCGTTATTATCATCATCCAACACTTTTCTGTATGGAAAATGGGGGTGGCAATTTCTTTTTTCAATCCTTTCCTGAATGCTGGAATTTTTTTGTGTTTCTGTACATCCATGCTTACACCTAAGTCAAAAAATGTAGCTGGTTCCATACTAAGATGCTGTTTTCTTGATACTTAAGAAGTTGGTGTCATTGTAATTACTGTTCGTTATATCAGTGAGCCAGAATTGTAAAATGACTGGCAACTTTGAGTAAATTCCTGTTCTTAAAGAGCTCTGGTAAGACTGCCTAATAGATGCAGTGTGGAATAAAGGAAATATTTTAAGAGATCTCTTATCCAAGTATAAAGAGACACTTGAAATCCTTTCCCCAGACTTCTTCCTCTCATGGAACAGATTTGCCATTTGATAGCTTCAGGGTTCTACCGTACATTTGGGATTTGGAAAATAATTATTTGTAGTAAAACATGTTCCAAACTCAAATAGCAGTGCTGTTGGCAGTACGTGTTTATTATTATAAGACTGATACTAACTTTCTCTTCCACCCTAAGTTGCTGATATTTTGGTACTCTCTGCATTTTTACTGTGATTTTTAGCTTCAAGTGCAGCCTTCTGACTGCAAATACCCTTCTCTCATGTAGATCTTGTCAAGGGCTCTTTTAGTATGGAGTGAAACTGGGCACTGTTAAGCGTATTGCTTGCAACTTTTCCTCTTGCTAGACATCGACAGGATTGGTTACAGAAGTGATAGCTGACCTTTTAAGTATTAGAGCCTTTTGAAAGGGGACTTTGACAGTCTGATTGTGGCAGTGTTTTTCCATGTGTAAATCAGGGTCCATTGAAAGAATCTGATCAAGAAAGTACAGAAGGGAAGAAACTTTCATTGCTCTTCTGTGCCTCTTTCCTCTCCCTTAGTATCTTGTTTATAATGCTGTGTTATGTTCCTCCCCAGCTCATGGGAAATATTTTTCCTAGGAGATGCTAGAAACATGGGTGTTGAGCAAGCAGAACTTTGGTGGAGAACAGAGTGTAGAATGTGCCAGCACAACAAAGATAGGAGGGGGGAAAAAAAAAAAAAGGAAGGGGGGTAGTTCAACAGAAGAAACACTCTGCTTATGGTGAGGGCTTGCAGGGATGCTTCCTGATGCATCACCAGAGCCCAGGCTCTTCAAATCTCTTACCCGCTTTTGCAGATAAGTTCCCCTCAAACTTTGGTGAATTCACCAATGTCCTCACAAGATCTTCCTTCATATTTTCGCAGTTGGTAATGTTGTGTGACCTGGCATTCTGTATCCCATCGCTGTCTTACTGATCCTTAATATACCATCCCTTGCTGTTCTGGAAAACATTTTTGCTCATCCCTGTGAAGTGTTGGCCTGCTTCTGCTTCTTGTACCACAAGCAGATCACTAGTCTTCTAGCTCTCTCAGCGGGGCAGCTGACTTCATCCAGCTGTTGTTGATCTCTTTTGTGTATTTTACTTCTCAAACTGAGGCAGAAATGAGAAGTTCATTACTGTCACTTTGTTCCTAGAAGTGCACAGAACTGCCAGACCTTTAGTAAGAAACTTTCGGTACCTATTTTAAACAATTGTTAAGGGTCGAGGGACCGAGGTAACAACTCCTTGAATTCCTTAACGATTCCTTTCTGTCCTGCTAGAGACAGAACGGTTTTAAGGGGGAAGAAGAAATTCACACCTCGGTCTGCGTTTTCAGAAAACTGAAACAAATTTTTAATAAACAATAAAACCATACAATTATACACTTCTATATATATAGGCACAAACTGAGAAAAAGGGGGAAAAAACGAAGAAGAGAGGGTTTGTACAAGCTGTTCTTTTTTCAAGGTCAGTTCAGCGGGCGGCTGGTTCTGGGCAGGCAGCCAACAGCGGAGTGGGAGTAGAAAGGCCTCTGCGGCTCCCTGTCCAGGCAGGGAAAGGAAAGTTCTTTTTCCGCGCGGCACGACGGAGAGGTG
Source organism: Buceros rhinoceros silvestris (assembly GCF_000710305.1). NCBI lineage: Eukaryota > Metazoa > Chordata > Aves > Bucerotiformes > Bucerotidae > Buceros > Buceros rhinoceros. The sequence goes on from NW_010403248.1 coordinate 17,257, forward strand.
GGGGGAAGAAACCCCCACGGGCAGATTTAATAGCAGAAAAGCTCTCGGCACAAAAGGGGGTTGAAGTCCGGATATCCTCACCCGATTCAGACAGTACAGGGCTCACGGCAGAACAGTTCAGAGTCTGCAGTCCGATGCAGGCCCTCAGGTCTCGGTCTGGGTTCGGCCTGGTCGGGCCTGGACGTCTGCCTGCAGGTCGGCGGCAGGAGCTCTACTTCGTGCAGCGAGTCCGGAAGCCCAAGAGAGAGAACACTCCCCCGGCCTGCTGCTTTTAAAGACTCGCGACGTAATGTTTCACCTGAACCCCTTAACCAATTAAATGCGGAATTATCGTATTTGCATGGAATAATTCTATTTGTCCATTACCCAAAACAAGGAAGTTTTAGCTCAAACCAGGACAACAATGCAGGGCTTGTGAATTGTATTACAGAATATTGCCTTTTTTTTTTTTTCCTCTCTCCTCTGCAAAGGAAGTGGAGGTTATGCCGATAACTGTTCTGGTGCCACTTCAACCACAGGACATGGGGAGAGCATTATGAAAGTGGTCTTAGCCCGGCTCATCCTCTATCACATGGAGCAAGGTATATTCCAAACTTCCTGTAAGCTGAAGTAATGAGGGATAGGAAACATTGCCTAATAACAGGCTTCAGTTTATGTACTGTCATCCTAGAACAGTTGTCAGAAGAGTTGCTCTCGGGGGTATGTGGATGGGTCACCTCTTTTTAAAAACAAAGCGAGTACTAAAGTAATAATAAAGCTAAAATAAACTTAACTGGACAGAAGTATCTATGCTGTTTGATGTTTAATCATGCTTCAGATCAGTGTAATTGAAAGACATTACTGTCCACTTAGTTCAACTGAAGTTCTTTAGGGGTTTTTTTTTTCAATTTGTAAACTAACGTTTTGTGAACAAATAAATAGAAAACAAGTAAAAGCAAGATGTATTTAAGGAAGCAATAGGGGAGGGCAAGGTATGAGTAGTCAGAGCTGAAATTCAAAAGCGTAAGATATCACCTTTCTAATAAACTGTAAAACTCTGGTTATAGCAACAGAAATGCTTTTAAGGTGTTTTAACTATGATTTAAATTTTCATTTTGTTTTGGAAAATATGCTAAACTGACTGCATAGGTATGTGGTAAACAGCTGACACAGTATGTTTTATGTGACTGTAACATAATCTGACTGTGGCATGACCCTTTGGAGCTTTACCTTCATACGTTAGTCTATCATCTAAACCCTTGATTATATTACAGCCTGTAAACACAGACAGACAACATACTTGTATTGCATGCAGTTGAAGAACCATTAATATAGATACCACCATTATTTTTAGAAAGCCATAGCTTTTGGGCAGTATAGTCTAACTTGCTTTAAGATCAGCTGAACTGGAAATAGTTGGAAAACTTTCAATTTACATTTTCATTGGATAAGCAGTAAGTATAGAGACAAGTAACAGCTGAGAATATAATTGTTATGCTTTATAGAGCTATGTGCATGTAATGGGTACATTTCTCTGTAAATCTCTTGCAAATATGATAGTTTCAGCATAAAATACAACCTACAGATTATTTCCCAAAGCTCTAACACTTTATGATCTCGCCTTACTCTGTATTATGTCCCCAGCTATTCAATTTCTGAATGGCCTTCTAAGCTGTTCCTTTTCTTGCTTGAAGTTAACTGCTTCGCAAACCGTATGCATTGATAGCAGTTTTCTGGTTGGTAATAAATCGGTATGAAAGGCAAATGAGGCTTAGAAAGTTTTTTTAAAAAAAAGAAAAAGAAAATGAAGCCACACGTGCATGTTTAATTGGTTTGCACTTGTTCACCCTGCCTGTGCTTGCTCTACCTACATTCATCCTGCCCAGAAGTATAACTCAGCTGCCAGGAAAATACATCAGCAATAGACTCCGTGCCTCCTCAGAGTGTTTTGTCTGAATGCCTTTCGCAAGAACTCAACTCACTCTGCCGTTCTGAATAGCTCAAAAGGGGTTGGGGGCTTAAATCCGCCCCCCCCCCCCCCCCCCCCCAAGTTTCCATGAAGGCACTGAAAACAAACCCTGAAGTTACTATAACTTTTTCAGGCCTTGAACAGTAAACTGAAGTTGCGTGTTTAAGAACAACTATAGAGCTCTTTCATAATTCTGTTCAGCTATTCAGTAATCCACATAGTAAATATCTTCTTTTGGACCAATGCTGCAAAATTTACTTTCATATTTCAGAATTGAATTGCTTTGCCAGTTTTAACAGCTGTTGGAATCTCTGTCTTATGGTGGCAGCTGTTGTGACGAAAAATCAAACCGTGAAATACTGACCCTTTCAAGTCAATGCCACTTACTTGAATAGTCACAGTTACCTGTAATGTCAGAGAAAGGACCCTTATCGTGGCAGTCACCAGTGCTGTGAATTATTCTGACTCTGCTGGTTTTGTCTGGTTCTAACTCAAAATTTGCTGGGAAGGCATGAAGGTCAGTTTTTGTTCGGCAGCCTAAGCTGCATAACTTTACTGATGGTGTATATCTTAGAACAATTAGGCTGAGCCAGCTGCATTCCTGAATACATATAAAAGCTTGTAGTGAACAAGTATTCTGCAGCTGTTACATGCCAGTGTATATGAAGTACACATTAACTTTGATTTATTTGGAAAATGTTCCTGTTAATATGAATTAAGTGTAATTAAAAGATAAATTTGCTTTCCTGGTCCTTTATCTGATGTCTAGTACATTGATACTTTTAGAAGTTTCAGGAAGAGTAACGCTGGTCTGCTCCTGGTAAATTACAGTAACATGAAGTACATGCTTTGAGCTCCATTGCAGCCAGTGGACTTAGAACATAGATGATGACTGAAATTTTTGATTCTTTTAAAGTGTTTTCTTCCAAGTTGTAAACACTTTAAACCTAGCTTGCCACAACCCTCTGATAGGAAGCTTGCAGATTGGCATTTTTCCCTTCAAATGAGGACATAAAAAATGTTGTGTCTCGAACACAGAGTTGATGAGTTAGTCTGTATCAAACACTGAAACTGAATTACAGTCTGAAACTATTTAAATCCTGTCTTTGTAGCACCACTTTACCATAGCAGCTATTAGAAGCTCTTCAGAGCCTTCCTATAAACAACTCCTTTGCTACACTGGAAATTTCTTGCCAATTTAGTTGAAGGAGGAGTTAGATTTGGCTGGCTCTATGGGAAGGGATAAAACTTAAAGGGAACTTTAATACTCATTTAAAGACAGATACCATGAAGTTATCTTGTTCTTCTTTTCAGGAATGTCGCCAGAGATGGCTGCTGACACTGCGTTAGACTACATGAAGACGCGAGTTGGGGGCTTGGGGGGTGTCGTTGTTGTTAACAAATCAGGAGAGTGGGCAGCAAGGTTCTCCACCAAGCAGATGGCCTGGGCTACTGTAAAGGATGAGCAGCTGCATTATGGGATTTCTGCTGGGGAGAGGCATACAATATCTGTTAATGAAGCACTTGCATCTCAAAGTGAGGAATTCTAAGAATGAGAAAACATTGACTGAGGAAGAGTGAAGATCTCCAGGTTTTGCTGGAGAACAATAACAGCTGATTTCATCCTTCTGAAAGATGTGTACTCTTTTGATTGGTTCACAGGCAATGCCACATTTACGGCCAAACTGAAATCTGGACAGAGGCCATGGATGTATCTATAGTGTTCACTAATACCTTCTTGAAGTCAGGAAATCCTCCTTTGTTAGATCAGAGAAGGGTTGCTAGCTTTCTTGGGTAGCATGCCGTACTCCTGCATTAAGGGAAGCCTCAGTTTCAGTACTAGAGAAGCGCCTTTCCATCCATGCCCATTTTCAGAGACTGCTGCCAGGATGATTTGAGAGATGAATACCTACTAATTAAAAACTGAATTTTGAAAATTGCATTGCTTTCCAGAGTCGTCAGAGCAACCATCCCCTGATAAAGTGCTAACTGTCAGTGAAATAGCACCAAACAGCAGTGAATAATTAAGACTATGTCATTGTCACAGGCATGAGGTAACTGTCAGCGGAAATAATAGTGAAGTAAAGACAATAACTTTTCTCCAGAGATGGGAAATGTGATGCTTTCTAAGGAGTCCTATTTTATTCCATTCATTGGCATCAGACCTACAATTAAAAAACAGAGACCACAATAAAGTAGGCTACAATATTTCAAAGTATATGTGGATAGTGAGCAGGAAAGATATTGTTGACTTCATATCTGTGGTAGTAATAAAGAAGGTCATGTTTTCAAGAAATATACATAAAACAGGAATCTTTACTACTCAGATACAAAGGTGATAGGCACCATTTAAATCTAAACATAAGACATGATGATTAACTTGAAAAATAATTATCTAAAATCAAGTGATAAAAGCAAGCTGTTATAAAACTTCTGTTTTACAAGCTTCTCATAAAGTTGGAACATTTTCCGGAGAGGTGTTCTTTTTAAAAAAGAGTGTATGTTTTGTACTACCTCTAATACAGTTTTTTTAATCAAGATTTTGTAATTTTAAAAGAGCAGAATTTCCTTTGCCTGATTTCTGACTTAACTACTTTGTGTGTGTGAAAACTCCATAATAATTTTATGGATTTTAGCTGGCGACTAGCTTTCCTCTACAGACAGATTTGTATGTTATAATTGCATGCCATCATACTGTGGAATGTTCCCTTTACAAGATAACCCAAATAAACAGAGCAAAAATCTTAGATCATAGTTTGAAACTACTCATACCTGTGTTGCAACTACAGTAAGCCATGTTGTGGAGTACGGAATGGTAAGGTTGCCAAGGCTGTCTAACTTGCTCTCTAATTTGATCCATGGTTTATTAGATGTCGCAGATGACTGGATGCGGACAACAATGGTTCAAGAGTAGATGGCTCATGCAAAATGAAATACTTGCGTACTTTGTTCCCCAGGAGATCATGTAGAAAATGGCTATCTGGTCATCAAAAGTTCATGAAACAATATTTAAGATGTGGTCATCTGTAGAGAGAAGTTGTCTTCCAAGTAAAAATTAATTCATTTCCCCTTCTGTGCATGAGATACCGATCTTACTGATCTTTTCCCGTTTCCTGGGAAAATATAAAGAGCAGTGTTATCTTAGAGCTTCATTTCCAGAATATGAAGGCAATCCAGATTTTTGTGGTCAAGAGTCTGCTTTTTTACCTCACCTGTCCCTAGTGCAAGATCAAATTCAGGACAGGCAATAGAAAATACGGTCTCCACAAGTTCTGCCAAATTCCAGTTTGCAGCATTGTTTTTATAAAATTGCTCAGTGATTTTTTTTTTTTTTTTAATGAAAGAATCACAGGGTTTTTTTGGAGCTAAATGGTTATACACAGGCCAGGATGTAGGCAGTACACAAGAGAAGAAGAATACAAATACCTTGTCTTACACTCGCTTTATCAGACTAAAGACTCTGTAGAGGGTAAGTTCTTAGTAGCTATTCCTTTGCTGGAAGTAGCTAGAGGGGAAAGCATTTAACCCACTGGTACTGCAACACCTGGTCTATCATCCTTGTCAGGCTCTAATGTTTTCTGAGTGGATGCAAGCCTGTGCTAGTCATGCTCCCAGCTGACCAAAACCCAGGTGACGGTTAGCGTAGTAGCAAGCATAAGCTAACACACCCACTGGGTGGTTTATTGGCTGGGGTTTGGCACCATGCTAACCTGGATGGTTGGCTTTGAACAAGTGCTTGTCTGCCCTGAAGGTACCATCAACCACAGCAGCAGTACAAATAGGATCTCAGGGCTGTCAGAAGGAATAATAAGTGGTCACTGTGGCTAATTCACCTCAGCTGTTCTTAGGAATATCATGTAATAAATTGTTGGCACTTTATAAAGAGTATTATCCGGTATAGGTTCTTCTGTTGCTCGTCACCAGACTAGCTGGGCACCTTCCAGCAGTGCATTAAGCTGTGTGACTACCATCTGGTCTGTGTGATTTCTTCTGTCTCATGCAGTCCTTGGTAGTGTGCTCTACATTCCTGTCTTGTGAAAAAGTACCTGGTTTCCAAAAGCATGCGTGTGCTGTTAGGCCTTTCCCATTAAAGCAGAGCTGACAATGAGGAACTGTGCCTTGCATATGGATGGACGGTGCTTGGATTTATGACATTTGATAATCCTGAGGCTATGTGGAATTTGCTTCGCAGGTGACATGATGGCAGCTCAGGCAAAGCACTGGTACCAGTGGTCAGGGACCTGTGCTTTTCTTCCAGCTACTGACTGAGGCAACGCTGCTCAGAAATATATGCAATTTTCTCGCTTAATCTGGACAGCAGGTAGTCCTCTTCTAGGACAAAATGGGGAAACAGGACTGACAAAAACTGGACAGCGGGGGATGAAACAGTTGTTTCCTTCTCTCTCTGTCCCCTTCCAGTCGTGTTCCTCAGCTAGAACAGGACAAGACCCTGTTGCTGATTTAAGAAGTTGCTGTGTTGCACGGGGCTGCCGAAGTTAATATGCTTCCATGTCCCCTGACCTTTGAGAATATTGAGAAATTGCTCTTTATGAGGACTTTAACGGGTTTTATACTTATAATCATCGTTGAAAGATGCTGAACTTCAGGGGGACACTGACAGCAGGACAGGAAGTTGTGTGCCACTGCCATGCACTGTTGCTGGAAGTAAGCCTCCAATCCAAATGGCTGTGACCTGGATATCAAAGATGGAAAATTAGGGGTCTGTTGCCAATAAACTGAGTGTCCTTGGCATCTAGCAAAGCACCAACAGAGTTTTAATTATCTAATTAAAATGTGGCATCCCATTGTTTTATATCATTTAGAAAGCTAGTTGTAGCTGTTGTCCTGTTTCTTTCTTATTACTGTGTAGAAAGGGTCCCTGACCCGAGCAGGTAGCCACGATGGGCATACATATCAAAGCCAAGATGTTAACAAATGCCTTGCTCATTGGCCTTGCTCGAATATTGTTAGTTCTGTGGGGGTTTTCCTTCTTAGTCTTTGCAAGTTATATGTAATTAAAAATTGTTCTGTAGGACATCGGTGTTTAGAAATTTGGGGTTGGTTTTTTTTTTCAGTGCTCTACTTTGTCCTGCATTTTAGTTCTGTGTCTCTGGGGTGGTTTTCACAGACTGAAATCTATCTTGGCAAAGTTTAACGGCGCTTGCTATTTTGCTTCTTTCTCTTCTGGTCTGCTTTTCCTTTGATGTGCTCCGATAAATATTTGCTGTGGGACAGATTTCAATCTTGTTTACATCAGTATAAATGGAGAGCAGTTACTGAAGTCCACGATGACACTAGAGGAAGTGAAATTGGACACGGGCTTCTGTCTGAAGCCAGTAGCTCTGTGAATATTGGAACAGCATTTGCTAATGAGGTAGAGAAAAGAGAATGGCTGTAGAGCCTGCTGTGGAGAGTCAGTGCATGAGACGGGACTCTGGTCACTGCCGCTGTCAGGGTGAAGATGATGCACAGAGAAGGAGTTATATACATGAACTGGGAAATGAAGTGTCAAATGGTTCACATAAAGAATCTGAAGATCACACAGATAGGGCAAGCAGCGTCTTTTTGGTTTAGACATGTAAACCATGAAGGAGGGGAATCTCAGTTTCCTTTTCACTGCACTCCTTCAGATGGGTTTATTGAGGACACCTTTGTGCAACCTTTGTGTAAATGAGCTCTGCCAGACCTGGTCACGCATGCTTTAACTTCAATTATTTTTAACATTCTTGCCTTTTGGCCTTTTTAATTCTTCTTGGCTGCAGCAAGACTTGTTTTCTCGTGGTTCCTCTAAGAGCCCTTTTCCATTGAGGACAGGATGGGTTACAATGCTGTCTGCGTGGGCTTTAGCTCTCCAGCCCTGCACTTTTGACCCTTTACTGCTAGGGCTTTACTACAACTTAACCTATGTAAATGTGTGGTAGCATGCAGCTTATTAAATACTCAGCTGCTTCCAGGCTGTGCCTGGTCCTGCCTGCTTAGCGGCATAGCAGGCTGCGTGCTTAGCAACCCCGGCTGCCG